>NW_022436981.1:15876213-15972178 GCF_009761245.1 Sapajus apella | reverse complement strand
GGTGCTCATAGACAATTGTTTAAAATGATGGCATGTCCTGAATAAGTATTGTGTTTCTGAAGCTGATGCCAAAAACTGAATCATGTGTGTCTTCTAGGTAAACAGCTGCCTTTCCCTTTTATCTTTCTTTATGTTTCTCCCCACTTCCAAAATTTGGATCAAATTTAACTTCCTTGGAATTGGTCAGATGTTCTTCAAAGAAAGTCAGAGGTGCTACTTGAGAATCCTAAGCTGAGACAAAGCAATTGTTTCCAAATCAATCCTGCCTCTTACTGAAGAGTCTAAAAAACCACAGAATACAAGACAGACAGAGTATGCAGAATCCTGATAGGAGAGTTCACTATTCAACTCAGCGCTAAAAATATGCATCCAACTCCAAAATGTCATCTTTAGGACGGTTTATATCCCCCAAGTTTGGAGCCTAGGCTCCCCTCAATTAGCAATGTGATGAAATCTGTCCCCTACTCAATACACGTCACTTTTTCCAGGACACTCTTCTCTGGCTCAATATCTGAGGACCCCTGAGAAACCTCCCTTTGTTGGTAGCTATTTCGTAACTCCTTGTTTCAGGCATCATTTGGGAATTTCTGTTCTGTAAGCATATAACTCACTGTTGCCATAACACAATGCTTGATTGCATTTGAGAAATTTCCAACGAAGCCTTTCTCAACCCATGTATGTCTGGTTTGGTTACAGATACTTTCCTCCAAATACAACCCTGTTCACCATGGAAGACACGAAAAGCTTCAGTGGTTGCTGCTGGGGGCCTTCACCACAAAACAGCCATTCACCTTTGCTTTTGCTCTATCTACAAAATATATTCACTGGCACACTCCAGAAGTCAACTTTGATTCAACTGTAGCCTTCAGTTACCAGACCTTATCACACATCTGTAAAACTGGGAAATAAACAAGTGTTTAAAATATGTCCTTTTTTTGTATTTCTTTCTACTAGTGTCATTTCTTATTAGCTTGATATAAACCTTAACTAAAGAGGCAAGAATAAGAAAGTAAAAATAATTGAACTTTTCAGTCACCATGTCATTTTATAGAGTAGTATATCAGCACATAGTTTTGCTATCCCTTTGAGTTCATAGAAATTAATTAAAAAATTTCCTGATGGGCACTTTAAAATGTATATTGACCCACAAATCTGTAAATGGTTGAAAGAAATCATCATTATTTGAGAGAAATCATTAACGCAGGTGTAGGAACACAGAACAACTGCAAGATTATATTTCACAAAGCAAGATCTGTAAAAATGTATTTACATGGACAGTAAGTAAAAATGTGGACTCATAAAGAAATTTGAAATTTATCAGAGAAAGCTTTGAGGAAAAGTAAATTTTCGCTATTCACTTCATCTTTATTTTCAAATACATTCATCTCTATTCACAGGTTAGATGTTCTACACTTTAAAATTCGGCTTTATAACATTATAGTTTTCCAGTATTATTATTGATCAGTCAGCTTCAGAACATATAAACCTCTTTAAAACAAATATAGACCTAATGCTGCAAAACCCATTTGTCCAAAAATCTTAGTTAATTCCCTGCAGTCACTTCTAGGATTTTATCTTTCTTTAAAAAGTTGTGTTTTCTCAAACTAGGGATATTTCCGCACAAAGTATATCTCTTTCTATTAAATCAATGCTGAATTGTGTATCTTTTTTGATTAGTGAGACTGAAGTTTTATTTTTCTTTTCTTTAACACAAAATAAGAAAATTAAAAAATACTAATATTTAGTCTCTATATATGGGCATATGGTACTGTAAAAAGATATGCCAAGTTATGGATGCAAAGCTGCCTGAAAATGTTACATTCCTTAAATGATGTTTGGGACATTATTCCTTGTCTGCTGAGAAAGAGAAGGGGCCACGTTATTATACTGAAAAGTGCAGCATTGCCCAAAGAAGTAAGCCTTTATTATCTGGACATTCAAGTGAGAAAAGTTTGGATTTTTACTTACTGTCAATTTTATTTACTGTCAAGTCAGTGAAAAACCACACATGCCCTATTGATGAACAGCAAATAAATATCAGCAAATGAATTTTTCTGTCATTGTGACTATCAGCTGGACAGTATGGAAATGCTATCTCTACAATTTCAAGGACATTTAAATTATTGGATTAGAATACATTAAGAATGAGTAGGTAAAATATTTTTCTTATCTTCATTGTTTTTGCAGATCAGACTTGACTGATTGTATAGACAAAATAAGAGAAGCTCTATAGCAAAACTGAAAAACTTATATACCTAATACATATGCCTCGAGATCACAAAAAACTTCTATTTTCCTGTTTTCCTAAGTCCATGGTATGGTTTTACAAAAGAGCCTGCAATATTAGATAATAACACAAATTCCATGTAGTATAGACCAGTAGCCAACTGATAACCATGTACAACACATACAGTATGGAAGTATGCTACAATAAGTGCTACAAAAATTCAGAAGTGAGAGCTATCCCTAAGGAGTAGAGACATCTAAAAAGACTCACAGCATAGATGGAACTTAGTACAAAGGGAAAGAGAGCCTTTTAGATATGCAGTTTGGTCAGTGGAATGGGGATGGATCCATAGTGTTTAAGAGTAAGCAAAGCTATGAGTAACGTAATTGGTTTGAAGCACAGGATTCATTTATAGACGTAAGACAGGGTGAGGTTGAAAAGATATGTAGGAGACAATTGCAGGGTCCTCTATCGCCATGAAGTTTGGACAGCAGGAAGACGTTTATTCAGTACCTACAGGTGTGCCTGTTACTTGAGAGATGCTGCAGTGGGTTCTAGTTAGACACCTCTGAAAAAGATATTTGAGTTTGAAGAGAGCGTAAGGAAGATGAACTTCACTGGGAAATACAGGATAGGTTACAATGAAGATAGGCCAGTTTAAGTAGTATTGAAACAGCCCACGCAAAAAACAAACAAACAAACAAACAAAACACATTATACATGTGGCAGTGGACAAGAACTGAAGGCAAGGTTTATGGAGAAGAAATTCGACCTGATAATGTGGGAAGAGAAACAGTTCAACAAGCAAGTTTGTTGGCTCTGGGAAAGGATGATGCTTCAGGATTTAAAGAATATGCAATGCAGTTCTGACACTAACAAACCAAGTTAGGTCAAACTACAAAGGTTAAGGGTACAAAACCCACAGGACTGCCCTCACTTGAGATTCTAGTCACAGGGTCTGGAGTTCCCAGGCCACCCACACTTGGGACCACCTGGTTGTAATTTTTGAAGTTCTCACTGACCTCTCAGGTTTGAAAATTCACTGGAACAACTTACAGTGTTCCATAGATTATATTAATGCTTCTAAAAATTCAGAATTACAGTTTTGTTAGAAGGGATGAAAGTCAGGACCAGCCAAATAAAGAAATGCATACGGGATGATCTGAGAGGCTCTCAAATATGAATCACCCATGTCCCTAGAATGTATCACCCATTTGGCACATCAATGTGTACCACCAACCAGAAAACTGAACTGAGCTTCACTGCATTGAGTTTTTATTGGGGCTTCATTACATAGGCATGATTGTTTGATTCACTGGCCATAAAGTTGAACTCAAAATTCTGTCTCCCCCTTCCCCCAAGCCAGAAATCAGGCCAAGATCACATGGCTCAAAGCCTCAACCCTGTAATCACATGATAGGTCTTTCTGGCGTGGCCAGCCCCAATCTTTACTCATCTAATCAGCATAAACTATCTAGTGGCCCTACATTAGTCATCTCATTAGCGTAAACTCAGGTGTTTATGCTAATAAACCATAAATAAGGAACCCTCCTATGACATGGGAAATCCAAGGGTTTGAAGGCTTCCAACCAAGGCCTAGAGACAAAAACCAGCCAAATTCTTCATTACACAACAGAATGAATTTGAGGTAACTATTGGCTCTTCCAGGTGGAAACTCCAGCAGGCAGATGAAACTCCAAAAACAAACCGAAATAAGAGAAAAATGAAGACTAGAGATGTGGCTTCAGCCACAGAGTGAAAGGCCACTGCTACGTAATTCATTGTTCATAGCTACTCAGCAAAGGCTGCAGCTGAGGGCAGAGTCCTTGACAAGACATTATGCATAGGAAAAGCAAACCAAACATAGCATATTTTTCTAAAGAAATCAACTCTTAACCTGATACAGACTTCATCTTGAATAGAAGTAACTGTTTTTGCATCTCCTTTCTTAACCAAATGTCTAGCATATATATCTCTTATGAGCAGATAAAACAATCTCTTAAAAAAAAAGTGTGATTTTTAAAAATATGTAAATCCAAAGTTAACACAGCAGTGACTTAAATACTTCATTCTTGTTAGACAAATACAAAAGTAATGAGGTCAAAATTATTAATGCTCCCTGTATTTTCTGCACTGCATACCAGGAGAAACTTGGCTGTAAATTACCCTACTTGGCATGTCCTCATTTTAATTAACAGTCACCGAATACTGCAGTTTTCAGCTAAGAAACAGCTGAATAGCAACCAGCCTCCTCTCTGTACCTGCAACAATAACTACATGTGTCTACCGCTGAAGAGAATTTTATCCAAATTAAAAATACTACTTTTTCTTTTGTTCTGCAACAGTGGCACAATTAAAAACTATATAAAAAATGTATTTCTATTTAGGCTATTTATCATTCAATCTTTGAATGATCGGGGTGGATTCCAGAAGAAATATGACTTCCTTTAAAGTATATCTATAAGTAAAAAAGGAATATATTGTTTGACAAATTATAATACACTACATTGGAATTTTGCTTCTCTCTACTTCTGTAATAGATTATGGACATCTGGCAAATATAGATGAATATTTCTGTTATTTCAAATTAATAAATGCAATATATCCATTTGTTCACACAATCAACATTTATATGCATGCAAATTATTCACAGTTCCATGGTTAGGAGTTATGAGAAAGTTGCTTAAGAAATCAACCATTTCTACAACATATTAGAGTGCTTAGTTTTAATCACAGTGAGAACTTTCATAGGCATTATCTGATGTGTCAGTTTGAATCCTGTGAGAAGCAGATTTCAAGACAGAAGTAGATGTGAAGTGATTTACTGGGAGAAATACCTGCAGAGAATAAAAAACAGGAGCAGGAGCAGGAAAAGCCTCCGGTTTCTGATGCAAGTCTGACATCTTGGAAAGGAGAGAAGAGAGCTTGGGTAGGGCGAACAATACAATCCCAAGGCAAAAATGGGCCATCAGCTAAGTGCTGTGTCAGGCAGGAATTGCCTGGCTCTAGTTGCTCAGCTGTCCTCAGGTTCTTCCTGGGCTAGGGGCAGCCCAGGAAGAGCATGAACTTTACATGAACACTATGATGCATCCACAAATGTAACAAATAGAGGCTGTTTGCCAACTATTCTTGCAGTAGATTCTTTTGAAGGGGATATCTGCTTGGCACACTTCCATGGGCACCATAGTCCATCTCGAATGTCTCAGAGTCTCCGCACACCAATTTTCAGTTCACACCCATATATCAAACTGACCTGTTCATAAGCTAGACAGGCTATTTTCCCTTCTTCAGCTGGTCATAGGGGACAACCGCTATCAGGCCATATGTGCAATTTGGAGCACAGGCACTGAAGCAATTGTGGTGGGTAACATGAACCCTCGAAGGGTTACCTCCTTATGTTTCCTTCTCCTGCCCTCTGGTTCTGCTCAAGCCTAATCCATGATCTATTATTTCCATCTTAAAATTAATGAAATACTAATGGACTCATTCAACTTTATGCTTTCTAGGTCCAACAGAATCCAGTTTATAATGAGTAATACTGAGTGGAAGGTCACTTGTTACTCCATGGACAACAGTATGTCTCTATCAGGGCTCAGCAACACAGCAGGAGTTGTTTCTCAGGAGGCATATATTCTGCTGCTGCAGATGGCACAGCCTTGCCCCAGAACTCCGGATACCTGTGTTATAATTTTCCCACTAGAGCTTATAAACTCCACTCTGCATAATTATCCACCACTGACATTTCCAACACTGTAGGATTTGCCACAGAACAAGGGGAACCTTACAGTCAATTCTTGCTGTGTTGTAACATCCTTCCTCCTGGAACCCACATCTCTCATTCAATGGGCGTTATACCAGAAAATTTGTTCAGATCCAGGAATTCAGCAAGGGATTATGACTTTTAACAAGGGAAACTGCCTTTAGACTCATGTTCCTTCATTTTTGCCTTCTTCTATTTGTAAATATGAACGAGCTCCCTCAGTTGTCTAATTTTATCCTAGAGATGCCATAACCATCCCCTTAACTTCTTGCAAGTCAAGTCCTCATGGCTGCCCTTCCAATCCTGCCAGTCATTACAGTAACTGTGATCCCCCAGCTTCAGCCAATCAAACATCTCCAAAGTGGCTCTATTTCTTTAGGTCCCATTATTCCCTTTGCTACTCACAAAGCCAGCTCTGCGAACACTTTTCCCACTATCAGGCCTTGCAGAGGAGAGCTCCCACTGACGTTCTTGGTGATGCAGATGCCCCTATCATATTCTCATTCTTGAACTTAATGAATGGTGTATATTGTGGGCTCTTCCATGCAATATAATCCTCTGATTTGGTCTTCTGGGCTTACATAATACAGCCATTCAAGCATCCTCACTTCCCTACCTTTTTTTTTTTTTTTTTTAACCACATCCTCTATTGCCTGCCAGGGA
This sequence comes from Sapajus apella, assembly GCF_009761245.1. Lineage (NCBI taxonomy): Eukaryota > Metazoa > Chordata > Mammalia > Primates > Cebidae > Sapajus > Sapajus apella. The sequence continues at coordinate 15,965,528 of NW_022436981.1, read as the reverse complement.
AACTGAGGCATTTCTACTTTGTTTGGCATGGACCATCACTTTCTCCAGGCTTCTAACTGCCACTCTAACAATGAATTTGTCTTATCCTCTATGGTCCTTGCTGTAGTGTTAAATCTTTTGTTTCAATAAAAGACACCCCAGTCAATGAAGACACCTTTGCATAGTTAGACTTACATTTGGCTTACTTGATCAAGCAACCTCAAAATCCAATCTTATCAGCACTCTCTTGAATCCATCTGGTACATGTTAAGGAAATTTTGCAGTTCCTTTGGGTATAATCTCTTTCCTCCATTGTCAGGATCAGCATGTTTCTAGCCAGGTTATACTGAGATTTAATGCTAGTTTTTGACCCAACACCCAGAAAGGGGAGGTGAGGCAAGTACTGGAGGGGTGTCTGTTGCCTTACAGAGGGGAGAACTTCATAGTATCCTTACAGATGGGGGAAGCCCATAATAGAGAGATGTGAACATCTTTGTAAGCAGTAAGGTTTAAAGACGTTTACGAGGCTACATTAGTTTTTATTTCTGTGTAATAAATTATCACAAACTTAGCAGCTTAATGCACATTTATTATCTTAAAGTTCCTGTAGGTCAAAAGTGTAGACCTTAGCTAGATCTTCTGCCCAAGTTCTGTTCTCACAAGCTACAATCAAAATGTTGCTGGGGAAAAAAGCCTACTTCCAAACTCATTCAGGCTGTAATGAATTATATTCTTCTGGCTGTATAACTGAGGTCAAAGCTTCTTACTAGCTCTATGGTGAAGCTTTTTTCAGGTAGTAAAAAATACATAAATTCCTTCTCATGGGATCCCCTCTATACTCAGTTCACTGATGGCTGTTTGCTTCTTCAAGACTAGTAAGAATAAAAAAAAAATTGCTTATAATTTTGGCTTCCTGTTGAAGTTCAAATTCCTAAATTTAAAAAATTTGTATCAATGTGGAAAAAGTGGAAAGATGGAAAGAATAAAGAAATAAATGGCAAATTATTCTAAAATAGTGCAAATTTTCTTGGAAAAATAGCAATTTGGGGAAAAAAGAACTTATTGCTTTAAAAAAATTTAATGTTATATAGTATTCTTGAAATCCAAAGGTTAAGTAAAGCTTGATGAAATTCTCTAATTATTTCCAGGGAATGTGGAGTAATTAATTACCTAGTGTCTAGACATAAGCCAAATACTTCTTCACACAAATTCAATTTTATTTGTGCTTTTATAAGTTATTAGCATTCATTTGGACACAGTTTTTTGTTAAATTACTTTACTTAATGAGGTATGCTATGAACATGCTATTGCTGACATCAGATATTCAAAATAGACAAAAATTCATCTTGTTGAATTAATAAGCTCTCAGAATAAAATAAATTAACATTCTTCTTAATTTGTATTTTAATATTTAATTCTAATCACATACTATCACTGCCTAACATGTAAAAATAAATCTGGTTTACTAGATATTAGAATGTTATAAAGTACTCCTGCAACAAAATAATCACGTCATTATTTTAATAATAGACAGTACTTTGAAAAGAAGATAATCAAAATAAGATGGTAACTAGGACAATGAAACTGATCATCTAGATCAAAGCATAGCTATCATTCAAAATAGATACCCAGAATGCATGCAGACAGCCACACTGATCATTTAGAAGTCTAAAATAAAAGTTTTTTTTTATAAATCAATCTTTAAACTCCAGGTTTACAGAACTATAGAGACAGAAAAGTTTAAAATGTGATATAGAACTACTAGATTAGTGCTTCCAAATTTAAGGTAAAAAACAACAATTGCATATATCAAAGTAGATCAATTATATTTTTAAATCCCAATAGTCCAATTATTTTTGGTAAAAATGCTTTGTATCTGCATCTACATCCTCATTTCTCTTGTTCTAAAAGTGGCCCCTATGTTCTCCATTTCGTGGTCAATGGATAAGAATTACTGAGAACCAATATGAGAGTTCTGGTTATCACATAAAGGGACCTAAAAGAGACTTCTAGTGACTGTGAGATCTCTTGAGGAACACAATCAAGGTGCCACTGGCCATTTCTTGGGTCTCCTGTTCACCTCACAGAGCCCTAAGGGTCAGGAGTTGGTTTAGCCCTATTCATTAATGTGCTCCACCTTGAATTGCATATCTAATTAAAACACAGAATCTATATTAAAGTCACCTACCAACTAAATTGGTCCCCAAGGTACAACTTTCTGACATTTGGCTGTATTTAAACTCTTTGTGAAAGAAATTTACATCTATAAAGAAAACCTTTATTTGAAAAGACATCTTCCTCATTAGACCTAAATCACCAGAAACTTTTACAATGAGAAAGGCATTAACTTAAATATTTACATTAAAAATCTATCTTACCTTTGTTTAGGATACCTTTCCTGCCTATCATGCTTTAACTAGGCCTTTACCTATGCCCTTCATTGTCTTGGCAAAGAAAAAAAAATGATATTCAGATCTAAGTTCTGTGTCTTTGAGATATAAATTTCTACTTTGTTTCACCTAAGAGTCATCATCCCTTTAGAAGTACAAACATACGGCTGCCTAGTTAACAACCACTTAGAGCAATAAAACAAGTAATCAGAATATTTATGGTCTAAACAAGGGAAAGAAAAACTGTTTGGAAGCTGGCAATTAAAGAATCTTATCCAAAGCTAGAAGATCTGCTTTTGTCTGTGTATCTATATGGCTACGTGTCTATGTATATTAAGTATACGTGATATTTCTATGTAACTTGAGACAATATTTGGTAAAAACAGCTAATTTTAGAATTGTTGATAAAATAAAATGTCTTCAGAATTGTCAGTAAGATAAATAATTTATTTTTGCATTGATCAGATTTTGGCTTCCTGTGTTAGCAGTCTTTATACCATAAAACTGTTGTTTTTGTAATGTTTTTGATATCTGCTTGATTATTCTATAAACTGAAGCTGTAAGGGCTGGCTGCTGGGCTTCCCTGAAGCCTTGCACACATCTTGCTGTGAGCTTATGTCTTTGTTTTTGAGCCTCTGAATTCTGAGGTCTGGACAGGTGGCCATGGTGAGGTGCGTCTATAGCACCTGGGCCAGCAGCTGCCATCTTCACAGCTCTGTCCTTTGTTCTCAGCTCCACACCTGGTGTGTGAGTTCAGAACCCAGATGGGCCCTGCCTTTCACAGCCATCCTGTATGCCACGTGGGTACCTGAAACCCAAGATGACTAGAAAAAATATTAGGGAGGGTACCTGTGTCATAGTTTCAAAATCCTTTTCAGTAATTTAAAATATTAAAGCATGTTACGTTAAATTAAGAAGCAATCATAAATGTAGGAGTCGTTTATAAGTTAAACTACTAAAACATTATTAAACATGTTTGTTTGTATACTTTGACATCTTTTTATATCATAAAGCTAACCTTAGATCTGTTAATTCACAAAAAATAGAAAAACCATTTTTGTAAAAAATTATGAAATGTTTTTCATTTGACAATACTGATATAAAATAGCTCAAAATTACTTTCTAGGTATTCACTAGAAATTAGAGCTATCACAGTCAAAATTTAAATTATTATATGTAATTGAGAATATTAAAATAAGAGAAATAATTTTATGTATATGCAAAGTATAGGAGAGAAGCAAGATATGCTTTTGGCGAGGTAAATTATAAAGGCATGAAGATGTGTGTTTGTTGAAAAAAAAAAAAGCTTTGTTTCTAAGTGAAGAAAAAAAATGACATAGATTTTTACCTTGAAAAGTTGGGGAAATGGCTATAGAAAGGTAGGGAAAGGGAATTTCAAAATAATGTGTGATTAAATATCCATTAACATTAAATCTTCATTCATCTGTTAATGCACACTTAAATGGTTTCTAAATCTTGGCTTTGTGAGCAGTACTGCAATAAACATGGGATGGCAGATATTTCTTTGACATGCTAATTTCCTTTTCTTAGGGGGATATATACCTAGCAATGGGATTGTTTTATTATAAGGGTTTTTAAGTTGAGCTTTAATATCAAAAATACACTAACAAAAACCTAGAATTTGATTTTTAACAATAATGTTATATATTATTAAAAAGAAATAGCAAAAGATGTTGGTTCACCCTTTAAGTAAACAGAAAAAAACAATGGAGAGAGAGAAAAAGAAACAGCGGCTGTATGTCTGATGCGGACTTTATTAGGTCTTTTGATCATTTGGAAATTGAGTCTCTTGTCTTAATGAAGATTTTAGCTTTCCAAAGCCTTTTAATTATCACTTTGACTAAATGGATGACTGTTATTTTACAGTGATTTGTGATACTATTTTGGTCAAATATATTTTAAAACTTTGACACATTTTATAGGCTTCTAAAAATCAAATTTCACAAATTAAAATTAAATCTTTTTGACCTCAAATTTACTTTGAAATGTTACAGACGGCCCCTGAGCTATCTGAAAGAGAGATAATAAACAGATTTATTTGATATGTTAAATTATATGGGAAGCACTGTCCAAAAAGAAATAATGTTTAATCTTCTTTGCATTATATTTGTATAAATGTGTTCCAAAATTGTATGAGATTCTCAAAAAATCTGATATATTAAATTGTAGGCCACAGAAAATAACTAAAGATATTTGTCAATTACATCGTTAACCACGGCCATTTTAAGCCTTTTGTCTGCAGTAAATTCCTTTTTTTTCCTAAAAGCTCTTTGCAAATCCTAAAGTATTGTGTCTTCAAGGAGCTTTATGAAAAAGAGTACAATCAGTACCATGAAATACAGGTTTCTGACAACTTTAATATTATACAATTGGACTAGGTAAGAATTTTGAAAACTCCAATTAGAAAACTGGACTCACAAAATTACCAACCCAGCATCAAGCCATAACAAGAATTAAATACATGAGAGTGAACTGATGAAGTAATGAAATGACTTTTGTAATTTTTTGTTTCTTTAAAATATTGCTCATTTTTTAATGTTTTGCTTTTCAGAGTTAAGAAAACTTTTTTTTTTCCTTTATTAAATTTGTAGCTTACAGGAATTAGATGAATCATACTTTTGTGAGTAAAATTGAAATGTTTACCTTTTTCACTACCTAATCCCTCCAGAATTTATGTATTGTTTGGGAGTATTCTTATTTTATGGCAGTATACATATTTGTATGTGTTCAATAAAGTTTTTTTTGTTTGTTTTTTTGTTTTTTTTTATTACAAATCACAAATGGAAAGACTGTATTTTACCAAAGCTTTGACTGGAATGTCATATTTTCAAGTGTAACCAGACTGCTTTGAGGTGTTCAGCTTGACTGTATAAAGCCAGTAGACTTGGAAAAAACTGAACCTGGTATTTTGTCTATATAGTTTCTTTAAATGGTTTCTGACCTTGTGGTAAGTAAAGAATGTGAGAGGCCCAGGAAATTCAAGAAGAATTCACCCAATTCACACAGATATTACAGACACAGTCTTTGGTTTGGTTCCTAAGTCTTTAGAATTTTTCAAAGTCCAATCCAAAAGTCCTTATGAAAGCGTTTTTGTAAAGCTAACTTACAAATAATCTATATGCCAATTACTGTTCTTGCTGCACTTTATGCAAATAATCAGGCCAAGTATAATAAGACTAACATTTATTTTGCAAATAAATTAGTCTTACTATAAGTTATCTTTGGTAGCAATGAGGGACTTAAGAGAGAAAAGCCACGTGTCAAAAAAAAAAAAAAATCCTATAGTACACTTGTAATGAGATTCCAGCCCATTTTGGCTTTTTAAATGAGATTTTATAATTTAGCTGAAATCTAGACTAAAACCAAATTTTTATTTTCCTCTAGTATCTGGTTGTAACTCTCCAGATTAATGTTTCTAACTTTTCTCCTACCCTTCTGACTTAAAATCACTAGAGATTAAAACTGCTTTTCTTAAAGCCCAATAAACTGAAACTAGACAACTTGACATAAATAGGAGAAATTGCTATAGCAACTTACAAACAGCCTTCATGCGTTGACTTAGGGACTATGCAGAAAGCTTACTAAAACACTTGACTGGAATTACAACCTAGGAACATCTGTCAGTTTGCTACTGCCTGCCCAATCCAACTAAAGATGTTTCAGAGACTCTAGAACTAGTTTATAGACTACTTTAGGCATTGACCTTTTTTCTTTCTTCTATTTCTGTAGGAATTCCTCTTAAAGATCTGTTTGCATAAATCATATATAGATGCCTAGCTTTGCATTTCCATCTGCAATGCCACCTCCTGGAATGGGACTCAACAGTTTAACTCCTGGAATGAGATTCAACTATTTAACTGACCACACAGATTGTCATATTCTCAAGACTACGAGATTGATTCGAGAAGATATAGCTGCTTGTCCTAATCTATGCTTTTATTTTTCTTCACCAATCTCTTATCTCACAATCTCTAAGCCAAATCTCTATGAAACTTTCTGAAAATAAACTTTCAACTGGGGGACTAAAAGAAACCGAAATTATTTCACCCCAAAATACACTTATTTGACATACTTTGAGTAAGCTATTCAGAAAGGCTGCAGATAAGAATAGCCTTGAAAAGCTGCCTTTTGTGGAGAATATTTGCATTTGTAGAGAAAAATCTACTGCAGTGAAATAAACTGCCAGGCTTTATCTGAGGCCCGCTGCCCCCTTACCCAGATCTAGGAAAGATTAACTCCGCCATAGGCTTCCATTTATGCTTTCTGATGTCTGCTAACTGTGAGGCTTCATCTGCATAACAAGACTATCTTTGCTGGCCTTGCCTTTCTTTCTCCTTCTCTCCCATAATCTGTCTTGCAATGCTTTAAGCCCTTATTTTTACTGTAACCTCAAGATGATATAAAAGGATAAACCATCTGGCCTCTTTTAATTTTTATATTTTGTATGACTTCCATGCACAGTTGTGCACTTAAAAAAATCTGTATGCTTTTCTCCTTTTTATTTATTTATTTTTTAAGGCAGGGTCTTGCTCTGTCACACAGGCTGGAGTGCAGCGACACAATAATGCCTCACTGCATGCCTCTCCTGGCTCAAGCCATGCTCCCACCTCAGCCTCCAGAGTCACTGGGACTACAGGCCTCAGTCACCACCCTGGGCTAGTTTTTTCTGTTGTTTGTAGAGATGGGGTCTCTCTATGTTGCCCAGGCGGGTCTTGAATTTCTAGACTCACTCAATCCTCTCTTGCCTTGGCCTCCCAAAGCACTGGGATTATAGCTGTGAGCCACCACACCTCGCCCCTTTTCTCCTTTTAATCTGCCCTTTGTCAATTGATTTTCAGCAAACTTCCAGAAGGTGAAGGGAAGTTTTCCCTTGACCCCTTCCCTGCTTTGATGATTACTGCTTGTCCCTGATGTTTTTGAAAAGGAAAAAGCAGGGTTGTGGTAAATCTGAGATGTGACTCAAATTGTTTTATGGGTAGAGACAACTTTGTCTTTCTTGGAAATTAATAACTCCTTGGTATCTTGTCTTGATTTTACAGTTCTGTTCTGTGGACCATCATTTGGCTTCTGGCTTCATCCTGTTACCAAGTACCACACAAACAACTGCTTGATCAAGTAAGGGAAAAGAGGGAGTTATTAGAGTTTAGTTCCTTCAGGTGCACGAGATGTAGCTCACCAGTGAAATCCTCCTGACCAATGTCGCATGTTCTCTTCATCAGGAAATACCACTATCTTAGAAGTATTCTGATCATGTTTTATATTTTGTTTTCCTATTATTTTACTTTTTGTTTATCCATGTATGTTTGCGTTTTAGACTTCAGGAATTTCATAATGGTTTTGGTTTTCTAATGGCATTCTATATAGCTTCTCCATAATTAGGGAATAATTCATTGAATAAGTTAATTTTTATATATTTTCATTGGCTTTTAGAAAGGAAAGTCTTAGTTTTCCATTTCGGTGCAATCTCCCTGCTACTGATGATAGTCCTGTGGGAAAAACGACACTATTCTAATGATGAAGGAATTCCAATACACATTATTTCCTCGAAAGTACAAGTCTCAGAAGCACAGTATGAGAAACAGTGATCGAATCAGCTCCTATTCTTGTGATTTCATTCTCATCCTATAACATTTTAAATGTGACCTGGCTTCCCATATTTCTCTACCTATAGAAAGAATGTAAATAAGGCCCTTTGAGTGTTCTAATCTGTATAGTGGCAATTTCTTATTGTAAATTATAAAGTACCCATTCTGGTTTGAAACATTAGTCTATGGATTTTGTCTCAGGTTCCTCCAAGCCTAAAGAAGAAGCATCCCATGACCATGAACAGAATTAAATTTCCTAAAATTCAACGTTGAAAAACCTTGGATATGTAATCATCAAACATCTGGACTTTGGTACCAAATTTCCAGACTATGAATTCCAGCTTTGTCACTTAGTAACTATACCATACTGTTAGCTCAGTCTCCTCATCATAAAAAGTAGTTTGGCTTTTTATGAAGTATTTTATGAATTATCTTTTATGACAAAAGATGCCAGAAAGAAAATTCACATAAGCCCTATTTCCCAAAGTAAACTCACAGGATAGTAAATGTTTCAGAGAGAAGTCCTACTGTGTGAAACGAATGTAAAAAAGGCTTATTTAATGTATATATTCTTAGATCCCATAATAAATGTTATATATAACATGTTTGAGTCTCTAATAGTGACATATGATATATAAACTTATCTAACTCTAAAAATCTTTTTTATCTCAGGGTAACTCACACAATTTATTTTCTCAGATAAGACTTTGGATGCACCAGGGTCAAAGTCACCTTGATGGTCTCTTGGGAGACCACAGAGCTGTTATATATACAAGAGACAACACCCAAAACATCACGTGTCTGGCAGTGAATGAATTTTTAGTATTGGTAGCTTTTCGGAGTGCAAACTCAATACCAAGAAATTCTGCATCACAAAACTGCTTCGTACTTTTAATAGTCCTCATCTTTTTTCATTATTACAACTTGTTTTTCAAGATCCCAGTCACCCAGGTCTGTTGACCAGAACAACTAATCCAGGAATGCAAATAATGGGTAATAACACACACTGAGTAGGCTGAACTATTGAGCTTCCACATCTATTTGTTTCTCTTTGGCTGCTATTTTGTTTATCAGCAGATGCTTTTTGGAACTGTAACGCTTAACCACATCCAAGAGTCCCCTGCAGTGGTCGGTTTTTCTGTTACCATGGGGGGACTATTTTTGAGCAGCAGAACATTTGGGAATTTGAAAAGATATTGTAAAGTTGCCTTTTTCCTCTGCTGGTGATCGGGACTGACTGTAACCCTCATTGGGAATGTGAGGAAGATTATTTATAGTCCTCTGTGAGTAAAACAAAACTCCAGGTGTAATGTCACTAATAAGATTATTTTCCAACACCCACCAACATCTCTTTTTGGCAAATGAATTTATCTTCTTCTATTGCCAAATACTTGGGGCAAGGAAGACATAGAAACAGAATATCATCCATTGCTGGGATTGGGAGTCCTTGGCCCCTTAACTTTTTCCTATCCACCTCATAGTTTGCTCAAATTATATCCAACTAGTAAAAAGGGGTATTTTGAATACATTTGAGTGATGTAGCTAGTTCATAATGTTTTCAGGTCAAATTATGCTGAGAAACTTGTACAGTAAGAAAAGAAAATGTTACGCAAACGGAAAGTCTTACTCAAACAAAAAAGAAAAAAGTTACTTGAACTTAGTTGCTGAAATACATACTTAGTCTCAACTATAGGAAGACATTTAAGTGTTGTCCTGAATAGGCAAGCTGTCTCCCAAGAGGTCTCCCTAGTGACTTTCATTCTTTTTTGAGAATCTAAAAGGTCAAAGCTAGAATTATCTGAATCATCTAACTGCAATCATGAAATTAACTTGATATCTATAAAATCTCAATACCTATTTAATTATTTTGTTTTACTTTAAGTTCTGGGAGACACGTGCTGAATGTGCAGATTTGTTACAAAGATATGCATGTGCCATGCGGTTTGCTGCACCTGTCAACCTAATGTCTATGTTTTAAGCCTCATGTGCATTAGGTATTCGTTCTAATCCTCTCCTTCCAATTCCCCCCGCAACCCCTGACAGGCCCTGGTATGTAATGTTGCCCTCCCTGTGTCCATGTGTTCTCATTGTATGACTCCCACTTATGAGTGAGAATACGCAATGTTTGGTTTTCTGTTCCTGTATTAGTTTGCTGAGGATGATGGTTTCCAGCTTCATCCATGTCCCTGCAAAAGACATGAATTCATTCTTTTTTATGGCTGCACTGTATTCCATGGTTTATATTTGCCACATTTTCTTTATCTAGTCTATCATTGATGGGCAATTGGGGTTGGTTCCCACATTGGTCTCAAACTCCTGGTCTCAAACAACCCTCCCACCTCAGCCTTGCAAAATGCTATGATGCTACTTTTTAATAAAATAATATGTGTAGGGAGCGAGCCCTACATCACCCGTGGGTACCCCAAGTTCAGTGGTGACAAAGGAATGAGAGAAAGACAGATTAAGAGAAAAAGTGGACTAGGGGGCCACCACTTTATTACTCTGGAGGTGACAAGGAAGGCCCCGAGCTCTGATCATCCACGCTATTTATTGATTACAATCACTTTGATCTATAGAGTAGGGGTGGAGTCATGGTGGAGTGAATCAGTGAGTCCGAACTGGTGTGTCATCCTAAGGACTGATAACAGTGGCAGTTTGGGAGTTTCACAAAACAAGAACATGTGGTTATCTTTAGCTTGTTATCTATGTACAGATAATGGAACACGGACCTTAAAAGGAGCCTACAAGTCTGGCTACGGTCATAGTGCTACGAAGGGGTTTTACGTCCTTGAGCACAATGTTTATGGTAACAGAGCCTAGGTCACCCTGCAATGGAACATGAGGCATGGAGAGGCCTTTCTCCTCAGAGGCCTCCTGAAGCCTTCCGCAGTTTGTTGTTCCTTGTTTATATGTTACTCATAACCAATTTATATAGGAACTCTGTAAGTCCTTTCTCCTTTGCAGCTTTTCCCAACAAAGTGTCTGAGTATAACTGTGAATCTTCCTAATTTAAATTATATGATCCATAAAGAATCACTCTCACATTCTCAGGCAATGCAACAAAAATCATAGTCAACATAATGGAGGCAAAGAAACCAATATTCCTTAAATTTGTGCAACCTCAAAACAAGAGAAGGTAGAGAAAGAGAGAAATGAATACAAAACAAACAGCAGCAGCTGCAACAAATGTCCTCTTTATCTTACTGCTTTTAGAGTTACTGACACAATTAATCACTCATATTTGCATGCAGCTTTATAAATTTACAAAGTGAATAAGCAGTAGTTATATGAATCATAATTAGGATAATGCATTAACAACCCTAATAAACAGATATTTAACTAAATGGAAATGGAACTAAGGGCTCTCAACTCATCTTTTATCAACTGGTTTGATGATGATAGGGTGTGGCCTTCTCTTGCTTGCCATGGTGTCTGGCTTAAAATATGCACTTCATAAATATCTGTTAGTTAAGTGAACTAGAAATTGATGACAAAGGATGAAGCAGTCTATTGCCTGCAAATGCAGTTTCTTAAGCACAGATTTGAATGCAAGAATGGGAAAGATGTCTACAGTTAGTTTTCTAAGCATCTATAATTAGACAATAACACCAATCTCTGAGAGGGAGAGATGATTGGTCATTTAAAGTGATGTGTATGCATGGGCCAGTGTAAGGGCATTTGAGAGAAAGATGAAATTGGGGAAAGACAGTTTAGTATAAAGGTATGTTCTGTCACCAATGACATTCTGAAGTTTAACCAATCCGTTGGTCTTATAGCAAAGAGAACCACAATCTGTCAAATCAAAAATACCATTTTTTTTTTGGCCTCAACTCTGCGGCCAAAACTAGTACTAGTACTATATTAGACTGACCCAACATAGAGGAAGATTGGGATGTCCATGCCAACCTTCGTGTTATTTCTGAATGTCTGAAAATGAGAAACATAAGTTTTCTATTGAAAGACAACAAAAATCAGGGTAAAATGTAATATTAAACTAGCATTATGCAAGGTGAGGACTGGTGTTCCTGCTGGTCTGGGGATGTGTTCTCACAGCTGGTTCTTCCCCCAGAAACCTGTTTGCAGAGACAGAGATTAAAAAGCTACCTCTTCGTAGTCTCCCTAGCACCAGTTGACTGTCCCTAGAAACATGGTCAGCAATATGATGGTGAGATTTCAGTTACAACACAATTCATACGCATGCTAGTATGTTTCATTTGACGGCTCCAAAAGAAGTATCTGCTAAGTCTAGTTGATTATAAGGCCCAAGCTGTGACTCAAAAAGCCAGCCATGACCGCTTCGTCATTAGGAGGCTATCAGGAGAGTGACAAGCAGTGTTGGTGGGGGAGTAGGGAGTGCTATCCATTTTCCCAATTCATGACAGCATCAAATGCTGAAAACAGAGAATAAAAATGGCAAGGAGAAAGTGGAATGAACAGTTGTGCAGCTAAATTAGTCAGAGGTATCTTCATGCACAAAGAAATTTGAACACGTCTTCTTATGTATTATTAGTCAAGACTTGAGAAGTACAAAAACCCTATTTATATTAGATTAACCTCAAAAGGAATTTAATTAACTGAAGAACAGAGAAGCTCAAGGATGGCGCTGGCTTCAGGCATGTAAAGAATATTGGTCTTGAATGCAATCTTCAGGGCCCTCTCTTGCCCCTATTCCTGCTTTCTTCTTGATCTGGGCTGGCTTTATTCTTTCCTATTGCATATATATTTTCTTTCAAGTGACTGGACACATACCCACTGGGATCCATCAACTCACATCCTCCCAGACTAGAACCTCAAGTAGGAAAAAAAAAAAATCCTCTTTCCAAACATCACAGATTGCTATCAAGAAAACTTCTAATTCCTCTATAGAGTCCTATGTCCAGCCTTATACTAGTCACCCTGCCGAGAATGTTGGATTCTTTGACTGGCCTGAGCTAACACAAAGGTCTTGGACATCGTCATTACAGGCACCATTAGAGCAACTTAGAGAGAGCTAGGGAGTTCCCTTAGAGAAAGTGAAAGTGAAAGCTGGTCCCAGAAGAAGTGAGGTGGAAAACAGGGAATATATTCTTCCCAAAAATGAATCTGTTTCATAAACAAGCAGGGTGGGAAAATGTACTGAACAGAAAGAGAAATCACCATTAAAGGATCAATGTTCTGATACTGAGACAAATGTACGTGTCAGGAGACACATGCTCCTTGAAGCTTGTGCAGCTGTATCTTAAAGTATTTTCCCAATTAATATCAGCAGGCTTTTTTTTTTTATTATTATAAGTAACAAATACCCAAAACAAACTGGCTTAGCAAATAAAGGATTTAAGTAACTAAAAAATACAAAGGTTCTGGTGTCTTATGGCAAGGCTTGATTTAGAAGCTTGAACAAAGTGACTCTGATCTCAATTCTGGTTCTTTCTTTTTCACTGTTATCTCACTGTTGACTCCTCCATTAACAGCTTCCCCATTCACAGTCTGGAGATGGCTATTAGTCTAGAGATAGTTCTCAGATTAACATGCTTTCTCATTCATGCTAAGCACAGAAATTTATTGTTCTCTAATTTCTAAATAAGAGATCTGGGGTTGAGTCTAACTGAATCAACTGGATATCAATTAGATACCCAGTGAACTACTAAAACCAGAGAAATTGAATTATACCAACTATTATAAGCTTGAGCCCTGATATCAACCCTGAAGCAATGTACTATGTGAGGGAAGAGTGAATATCAAAAAATATTTTAGTAGTGTTCCCAAGAGATGGAATAGATGCTGAGTGGGCAAAAACAGTAAATGTTCAAAATAAAAAGTTTGACTATAGCTTCTTTGATGACTCAAGCACATTCCAGGACTTTATAATGCTTCAGAGGCATCACAATGATTATTAGTTATTATAAAGTGTGCTGGCACATCGATGTCCAGAAAAGATCTTGCAAATCATATTTTCTAAGCCTTTTATCTTAGAGAATAGGAAAGAGGTTCAGAAAGGTGAAATGGCTTCTCAAAAGCTATAGTTAGTGTGTACTACAATTATAATTCTAGTCAAACTTTCCTTGTATTTCCTTCTCATGATCTTGATGGTAGCCAGCACCACTGAATTATTATTGCATGAGTTTTGGAACACTGTAAAACGCTTTCATCACTGGATGAAGGCCTATAAATGATGAAGGACCATTTTTCTCTATTTTATGATTTTTTTAGGACTTTTTAAAAACCACAGCTCTGTCTGATGGTTTCTCTAGCTTTACTGTACATTTTTTATCACTCTTTTATGCACTGAATGAAAGATCGTCTTAGGAAGAAATCCACAATGGGTTTTAAGTAAAAATGATTCGTTATGTACAAAATAACATTGCATTCAAGTTGTTTTGCTGCAGCTCTTTTCTATGCCCCATAAAAATCACATAATTTCTACATTATATTACCCATTTTCCATGAAAGGGATACAAAAATAATTTCAAAGAAAATTTATAATTTTGGTCTAAATTTACACAGCTACATGGAAAAAATTTCAACTCTCAATATGAAAAGAAAATTTGCAACAGGATTATAAAATTTACTTTAAAGCAAAATCAAAACATTCTGGTGTCTATGGCAAGGCTTTAAAGCAAATTTTATGCTTTCAAAAATTATGCTTTAAAAAAATTTTTTTGCTTGTTTTCATAAAAAAAAAAAAAAAAAAAACCATGTAAAACTCAGAATAAGTTGTTATATTGTGATTTCTGATACCACTGCATGTTCCCAATGTCTACTTTGGATTCTGTTTGCTAAGAGTCAATAAACAAGCCTAGAGGAGGTATTATGTAAGATGGCTAAACAAGAATGCACTCACACTGTTACTATATTTTTATTCTAATGATCTTAAATGTCTTATTAGGTAGTATGTTTGTTAAGTCATCCTCTTAATATCGCTAAAATTACAGATACCTATGTCCTTTAAAAAAGCAAATTCAATCCATTGAATACAAAAAAATGATAAACTCTGTACCAAATGAGGTTTATCCCACAAATGCAAAGTTAGCTTACCATATGTAAATCAGTCAATATAGTTCATCACTTCAGCAGATTGAGGAAGAAAGGTCACATAATAATACATACAGATGTTTTTCATAACTACCCATTTATATTAACTACTAAAACCAGAGAAATTGAATTATACCAATTATTATAAGCTTGAGCCCTGATATCAACCCTGAAGCAATGTACTATGTGAGGGAAGAGTGACTATCAGGAAATATTTGAGTAGTGTTCCCAAGAGATGGAATAGAGGCTGAGTGGGCAAAAACAGTAAATGTCCAAAATAAAAAACAATAAATGTTCAAAATAAAACTCTACAAACAAGAAAAGACAACTTCTTCAAGCTGTATGAGCATCCATGAAAAACTTAGAGCTAATGTAATGCGTCACGGTGAAATGTTAAACACTTTCTAAGATCAGAAATGAAAGAAGGTTGACTACTTTCATCACTTCTATTCAACACTGTGCTAGAGAGAGTGCAGTGAGACAAGAAAAGATAGGAACAGACATGCAAATTGGAAAAGAAGGGCTAAGACTGTCTTTGTCATGCAGATAACATGATAATGTTATCTAGAAAGTTCTAAGGAAATCTATGAGAACAGTATTAAAGCTAATAACTAAATATAGCAATGACACAGGACACAAATAATATATCAATTGTATTTATGTACACTAGCAAGGAAAAATTGGAATGTGAGATTTAAAGATGTCATCTATAACACCATTCAAAACATTAAACAGTTATGCAAAAATTTAATAAAAGATATACATATATATGACATCTACCTTAAAAACTGAAACATTTTAGAGTTCAATTAAAGAGTACTTAATGAGAGATATACACTTCATATAGCTTGGAAGACTCTATATTGTTAAGATATTAATTTTCCACAAATTAATCCATATATTCAATACAGGCTCAATAAAAATATTAGCAAGATTCTTTCTAGAAATTTAAAAGATAATTTAAAAATTTATTTTAAAAACAAGGACTAGAACAGCCTAAATAACCTAGAACACAAAAACAAAATTGAAGGACTTATTCTACCTGACTCCAGATTTGCTGTAAACCTACAATAGTCAAGTAAGTACGGCAAAGAATGAACAAATAGGTCAATGGAACAAAATAAAGAATTAGACTTACACATATATGGTCAAATGATTTTTTAGCATGATGCCAAAGTAATTCATCGAGGTAAATAAAGATCTCTTAAATAAATGATATCCATATAAAAAAGAATCTTGTTCAATTCATAATAAATAGCTTTATTCATATTGGCCCCAAACTGTAAATAGCCCAGAGGTCCATCAAAGAATAAATAAACTGTGTTATTTTACACAATAGTGTTCTACTCAGCAATAAAGAGAAACAAACAACTTATATATGCAACAATGTAGATGAATCTCAAAAATATTTTGCTGAACGAAAGAAGCCAGAAACAAAAAAGGTGGATACTGTTTGGCTCAGTGAAACTTCAGAATAAGTAAAATTAACCAATGGTGATACAAATCAGATCATACTTCTCAGGGATACCAGTTCATTGAAAAGGGGCATGACGGAATTTTGTAAAATGGTAAAAAATTTCTTATTCTTGATATGCAACCTATTTTTCTATGAGAGTGAAAGAGAATGAAAACATGACTACATGTTAACAATCAGTGAATATAGATCAAGAACATAGGAAGTTTATATTACTATTTTTGTTGCTTTTCTATGGGCTTGGAATTTGCTTTACATAAAATGTTTTTTAATGAAAGTAATTAATTTTGTCCAATTCTCGTTCTGAAAAGATTTGAGGACTTACAGCAAGAATACACATGAAATTATAATTATACAAGAATGCAGAAAATAAATTGTACATTAAAATGTAAAATGAAGTCTAGAGAAAAGCAGGACCGAGAAAAGATTATTACACATCTGCAACCATATATATCTCTAAGCTTTAAATTTATCTTTGTGCTTCTAAAACAGAAACCAGTAAAAAAACAAGTTACATAATAGTTATCAAAAGGAATATGAAGATTTGTCTTCGTCAGATCCTGAATATTATGCTAGCTTTATAAAATTATTTAAATAAAGCTGTTTTCCACCTTTTTTAAGTTCTAGAAAATTTTGTATGACATAGAAATTTTGTTCTTTATACTTTTAAGAAATTTATCTCCTAAAACCACCTCTTCTCTGAATCATTTTATTAGTGGTATTTTGAACACTATTTTAGTCATCTGCTTAATGGTCTACTCAAGTATTATACTTTATTCTGAGTAAATTTAGGTATATATATAGCTTTCTGGCAGTATATAATTTTATTTTTAACATCTATATCATTTGTGTACTATTGTTTTAAATTTCTTCTCTTGTATGGGCTCTAGGTTTTTTGCATGTATCATTTTCTAAAAATGACTTTTCATTGTTCATTCTAAATAACTATTTTCTGCTTCTTATTTTCTTCCATTTATTGTTTTTATGTTTAGTTATTACTTTTGTCTAATTCTTTAAGCTAAATGCTTAGCTCACTTATTACCACTCTATTTTCACTTTTGCTTTTAATATAAAACCTTTTTAGACCATAAATTTGCCACTATGCCAAAAGAGGTTCACTTCTTTTAACTTAAATAATTATACGTTGTAGTATTCTCTTTTTAAAAGAAAAAAAAATTCCTTTTTTTTTTTTTTTTTTTTTTTAATCTCTAAGTTTAGAGACATTTTCCCTTTACATTTTTGTTATGACTAGGTTTAAAATTGGAGAATGCGATTATTATAATTTCTAATTTTTCTTAGTTTTTAAAGGGTAAATTTTTCATGAGCATTTCATACACTCTTTTTGATCTTGTGCATAAAGCTGTCCACATATCTCTTTAACCAGCCACCTGAATGTTATTGAGATTCTCCATTTCATTTCTGCGGTCAGAAACACAGATTGAACAAAATAACTCAAAAGAAAAAGTTTGTTAGAATATATTGAGGTTTTCCAGAAGAATTATACCACCAAACCACAGAACAAAAGAGCACAAGCATCCCATTTTTGAGGACACAATGCACAGTACCAGGCATGGCAAAGAGAAAATGACCTATGGTTTGGAAAGAATGCGCTCTACAGCCTGAGTGAAGCAGAGAGCGTGCATTGGGTGTGAGTAGAAAAGGGGAATTCCTATTGATTTCTAAATGTTTGATGTTTCCTCTCTGTCTTTTTAAAACCCAATCTGATAATGTAAATTTAAAGTGCCTACCTTCTATATTATGTTTCATTATTTGTACTAAGTTAGTACATATTATTATTACTTTTTGATTATATGCCTTATAAGTCAGGTTTGTACTTTTATTCCTGGCTGGGAATTCTTAAATAAAATAAAAAGTGATTAGTTGTCAAAGTTTACTTCAATCATAGCTGGAGAAATTGATCCATAGATCTTCTCTTCTGTTGCTATAAGATTTGTGTTTTCATTTATCAAGAAGAAGCCTTTCTAATTTTCAATCTTTGGAGTCATGCTTGGGAATTAAGAAGAACAGTCAATATTCCTATTCAAGAAAAATTCTCAGGGTGAAGTCAAATTCTCATAACTCAGTGGTTAATGGCACAATTTTTGCATTTTCTTATATAAATTTTTACTCTGCCAACTTTGCAAGTAGTTTCAAATAACCTTTGGTCACTAGCTATCATCAGTCCAGTCATGATTTGCTATGGTAATTTATTCCTATCACCCTATCTCTTCTGCATTGATGAGTAGACAATGAGCAACCTAAAGCATGTGGAAAAAAATGTAAATAAGAGACTGAACTCCAAACCAAAGCAAACAAAACAAAACAAAATGGGAACTGTGAGGTTAGTCTTTCAGTTTCAGGCTCAGGCAACCTTTCTAAGGAGTTTGCTTTGGTTCCCAATATCTCTACTTGAACCACACATATTTACTGCTAGTCATAATACGGTGCTAACAACTCGTACAGGAGGAAGATACCAGGATTTCCAGACATGCAGTCCCAATAGTTTATTCTTCATTACCAAATAGAAGTTGAGCAGAACTCAGAGTTCTGTGAGCCGAACTGAGCTGGGCACAGTTAAGAGCCCCAAAGAAGTTCTGAAGACAGTAGAGCGAAGGAGGGAGGTTTCTATCAATAGCTAATGTGTTCTCTTTACTAGTGGTAATCTCGAGCCTACGCTTGTCCCTATTCTGCATTTAAACTTAGCACTGGAGCCCACCTCCCTCTCTTCCTGCGGCAGGGGCTGAAAAAAAAAAAAACAACTAATATTTTGTGACAAGCTGTCACTTTGCGCTTGTTTACATAGGGACCAAACTATTACCAACCTTCCTCCTGGGCCGAGAGAGGAAATTACCAATAACATGTAAATCCCATGGAAAGTAAAAGATATTAGAGACAAAAGGAAAGTGCCAGCCAAATGTTAAAGAAGACAATGAGGAAAGAAAAAGAAAATCCTCTTCTCATTGCCCTCAATAAATTGGAATCTGCTTTATTTAATTGGCGAAGATAGTTTCACCGTCCAAGCAACTGACTATAATAGCTTTACTAGCGACAAATCTGTAAAAAGATAATTTTATCGCATTAAAAATATCTTATCACTATGACTATGACACGAACGCAGTGGGGCAGCCACACTTCTTATTTGATGAATCCAATTTGGTTTTTATAAGGCAAATTTTTACTGGCAGATAAAAGCACTTTAAGATGAACTGTAGCATACAAGGGCAATGATATCTGGAACACTTTACCCGACTGAAAGCTTTACTGCTGTGGAGATACAAGCGGCTGACCTAATAAACTAGAGACTTGCAAAATTCATCCTGTGAAAGTCCAGGATTTTACAGCTACAATGTCTTTTCAATTCCAAATGCAATCATGACACATAATTGTCACTAAAATCTCTCCCACAGACACTTTGGACTACTGTACAGTTTTTCAGAATCACCACTCAGAATTCCTAAGTGAAAATAAGCAGCTAATACCACAAACTCTTGACAAAACGTTGATGAAATGTGCCATTAATGAGCTATTGTGCTGGTGCTAAAGCAATTGTGGTTTTTGCCTTTTAAAGTAACAGTAAACACCGCAATTACTTTTGCACCAACCTAGCCTATTCCTCTTGTGACCTGATCTCCTCACTATCCATGCCACAACTCTTCACCCCTTTCACCTTCTCCTGGTCTTACTGCTTTAACCAAGCTGAGGACATTTAACATTCAGCATTTTTTCCGGGAGTCAGTCCAGTGTCTTCTACCTTCAAGACCTGAGGCTTCTTTATGTATCAGAAAAATAATGAGTGAGGTTTTATTAATGAAAACGGACTTTTATAAAGTAAGCAGTTCTCAAGTATCTGCTTATAATGTTTGATATTAATTTTGCTGTCAAGTTTAACTTTTGGGAAATCATCACTGAATTAAAAACTGGGAGGAAAATATTCTCATTTCTTGACTAAAATTTTTGCAACTCTCATGTTCGACATGTCAGGATAATAACAACAAAATGAGGGTAGTATTTTACCTGCCCCAAAACAGTTACAATAAAATGTTAATAAATATTTTACTGTAAGAATACTATTTCTATACTCTGTTCCTAATTCTATGAAAAATATTATATAAAGAGCATTTCAGTTATTAGTATATTTCTGAGTTAGGATTGTTAATTCACATGGCATATTTCGGTTAAAAAGTCATAATTTGGAAAAGAAGCCTTTAAATATATGATTTCCCATAAATGTTCATATCAATCATATATAAACATTCAAAGTCCTCTAAGCAATGTATTAATGCTTTCTCTTCTCTATATCAAAAGTCGGAGGTTGGGGAGGGTGCAGTTTGCTGGTATTGGATCAGTGACCCTAAAATAGGATTGCAAATGTCTCTGACATGCTCTAGGCCTTTCCCTCGTGTTCACAAGATTGCTGCTGTGCATCTATGTTTCTTTCTCCAGTTGAAGATGAGATTTCAAATACTTTGTGCAACCTTACACAGGTGTGGAAGAAGATGGTTTGAATGAGGTAGCTACAGCTAGGGACATCAACCTGCAGCATTTGCAAAGTAAAGAGTAGTGATTCTGGCTCTACACTTCATATTTTACTCCAAAATAAATTTCAGTAAGACAATCCAAAAAGTACTAAAAGAAAACTTGATGGTTTAAAACACACACACACACACACACACAAAAAAAAAAAAACTGAGTGTTAGAGACCTTGCTAAATAAAACACAACTACCAGCCATCATAAGAGAGAAGACTGTTAAATTTAATTGCATAATATTCTACCCACAATAGAATAAGAGAGGCTGGACTTATCCTCCCACCTGAAAAACTAGGCATGATCTATAAATCAACACTTTCCTGAACACTAGAATCAGGCAACAAGGTATAGTGATCCTGAGAAATAGGAAACAAAGTAATCAAGCTAAGTTTCTCCGAAGGTGAAATTAGAAAGTGTTTTAACTGCATGAAAATAAAAATAAAACATAATAGAATTTGTGGGAGGCTGCTAAATCAGTACTTCATGGGATTACAAAGGAAGATGATAAAATTTTTATAATATATTTCCGATTGTGACATAAGTAATGGTATCACAGGTATAGTCTTGTGTTAAAATTTATCAAAGCACAATGTTTATATACAGTTTATTTTGTGTCAATTACATCTCAACAAAACTATTTCTCAAAAGCTCAAAATTTTGAATAAAGGTGTTAATTATGCCTAAATAAATTTGTGAACATATTTTAATTACATCAGGCAAAAGAAATAAAAGAAATCCTAATTGAAAAAGAAGAAGTTAAATTCTGTGCTGATGATATAATCTTATGCTTAGAAAACACTAAAGACTCTTCCAAAAGGCTCCCAGATTTGATAAATGAATTCAGTAAAGTTTCAGAATAGAAAATCTGTAGCATTTCTATGCACCAATAACAAGCTGAGAAACAAATCAGGAAGTCAATCCCATTTACAATAGCTACCAAAAAATACATACCTAGGCATGCAATTAATCAAGGTGAATGATCTATGTAAGAAACACTACAAAACACTGATAAAAGAACTTTTAGATGGCACAAACAAATGAACCAACATCCCACACTCATAGATTGGAAGAATAAATATTATTAAAATGATTATACTGCCCAAGACAATCTCCAGATTCAATGCAATCCCAATCAAAGTCTCAGCGTCACTTACTTACTTATTTTTGTTTTGTTTTGGGGAAACAAGTGTTTTCGGGTTACATGGATAAGATCTTTAGTGGTAATTTCCAAGATTTTGGTGCACCCATCACCTGAGCAGTGTACATGGTACCCAATGTGTAGTCTTTGATCCCTCACCCCCTCTCTCAATCTTTCCCCAAAGTCGCCAAAGTTCGTTATATCATTCTTATGCCTTTGTGTCCTCCTAGCTTAGCTTCCACTTAAAAGTAAGAACATATGATATTTGGTCTTTTTTTCCTGAGTTAGTTACTTCACTTAGAATAATGGTCTTCAACTCCATCCAAGTTGCTGCAAATGCCATTGTTTTGTTCCTTTTTATAGCCGAGTAGTATCCTATGGTATATATATACCACATTTTCTTTATCCACTCATTGGTTGATGGTCATTTAGGCTGGTTTCATGTTTTTGCAATTGTGAATTGTGTTGCTATAAGCATGTGTGCAAGGCTTTTTTCATATAATGACTTCTTTTCCTCTGGGTAGATACCCAGTAGAGGGACTTTTGGATCAAATGGTAGATCTACTTTTAGTTCTTAAAGGAATCTTCATACTGTTTTCTATAGTGGTTGTTATAGTTCGCATTCTCAATTTTTACCACATCCATCCAACATCTATCACTTTTTGGTTTTTAAATTATGGCCATTCTTGCAGAAGTAAGGTGTTATCTCATTGATATGCATTTCCTTCGTAATCAGTGATGTTAAACATTTCTTCATTTTTTTTTGTTACCTGTATATCTTCTTTTAAGAATTGTCTTTTCATGTCCTTTGCCCCACTTTTTGATGGGATTATTTGTTTTTTTCTTGCTGATTTGTTTGAGTTTCTTGTAGATTCTGGACATTATTCCTTTGACAGGTACAGAGTTTGCAAATGTTCTCTCCCACTCTGTGGGCTGTCTGTTTACTCTGTTGATTATTTCTTTTTCTGTGCAGAAGCTTTCTAGTTTAATTAGGTCTCATCTATTTATTTTTGTTTTTGTTGCATTTGCTTTTGGGTTCTCAGTCAAAAACCCTTTGTGTAAGCCAATTTCTAGAAGAGTTTTTCTGATGTTATCTTTTAAATTTTTATAGTTTCAGGTCTTACATTTAAATTTGTGATCCATCTTGAGTTGATGTTTGTATAAATTGAGAGACTGAGGATCCAGTTTCATTCCTTTTTTTTACCGAGTTTTGCTCTTGTTGCCCAGGCTGGAATGCAATGGCACTATCTCAGCTCACTGCAACCTCTACCTCCCAGGTTCAAGTGATTCGCCTGCCTCAGCCCCCAAAGTAGCTGGGATTACAGGCATCCGCCACCACACCCAGTTAATTTTTGTATTTTTAGTAGAGATGGGGTTTGACCATGTTGGCCAGGCTGGTATCAAATTTCTGACCGCAGGTGATCTGCCTGCCTCAGCTTCCCAAAGTGCTCGATTACAGGCATCAGCCACCATCACCAGCACTTTCATTCTTTGACATATAGCTTGCTAATTTTCTCAGCATCATTTGTTGAATAGGGAGTCCTTTCCCCACTTTATGTTTCTGTTTGCTTTGTCAAAGATCAGTTGGCTATATGTATTTGCCTTTATTTCTGGGTTCTCTATTGTGTTCCATTGGTTTACATGTCTTTTTTAATATCAGCACCATTCTGTTTTGTTAACTATAGCCTTCTAGTATAGTTTGAAGTTGGGTAATGTGATACTTCCAGGTTTGTTCTTCTTGCTTTGGCTATGCAGGCTCTTTTTTGATTCCATATGAATTTTAAGGTTTTTTTTTTTTTCTAGTTCTATGAAGAATGATAATAGGAATATTTTGATGGTATTGCATTGAATCTGTATATTGCTTTTGGCAATATGGTCATTTACACAATATTGATTCTACCCATCCATGAACATGGAATGTGTTTCCATTTGTTTGTGTCATCTCTACTTTCTTTCAGCAGTGTTGTGAGTCTTTCTTGTAGATTTCTTTTACCTCTTTAGTTAAGTATATTTCTGAGTATTTTATTGTTTTTGCAGCTGTTGTAAGAGGGATTGCGTTCTTGACTTGTTTCTCAGCTTTATCGTTGTTGGTATATAGCAGCGCTATGGAGTTGTGTACATTGATTTTGTATCCGGAAACATTATCAAATTCATATATGAGATCTAGGAGCTTTTTGGATGAGTCTTTTAGGGTTTCCTAGGTATACAATCACATCATTGGCAATCAATGACAGTTTAACTTCCTCTTTACCAATCTGAATACCCTTTATTTCTTCCTCTTGTCCAATTATTCTGGCTAGGCCTTCCAGTACTATGTTGAATAGAAATGGTCAAAGTGGGCATCCTTGTTTTGTTCCAGTTCTCATGGGGAATGCTTTCAACTTTTCCTTGTTCAGTGTAATGCTGGCTGTGGGTTTGTCATAAATAGCTTTTATTACCTTGAGGTATGTCCCTTCTATGTCAATTTTGCTGAGGGCTTTAATCATAAAGGGATATTGGATTTTGTCAAATACTTTTTCTGTATCTACTGAAATGATTATTTTTACAGTTAATTTTGTGTGCTGTATTGATTTGCATATATTAAGCCATCCTTGTACTCCTGTTATGAAACTCACTTGATCGTGATATATTATGTTTTTGATATGCTTTTAAATTTGGTTAGCTTTTTTTTTTTTTTTTTTAGGATTTTTGTATCTATGTCCATCAGGGATATAGATCTGTAGTTTTCTTTTTTCTGTTATGTCTTTTTCTGGTTTTGTATTAGGGTGATACTGGCTTTATAGAATTGTTTAGGGGAGATTCCCTCTTTCTCTAGCTTTGGAAATAATTTCAGTAAGATTGGTACCAATTCTTCTTTGAATGGCTGATCGAATTTAGTTGTGCATCTATCTGGTCCCAAACTCTTTTTTGTTGGCAGTTGTTTTTATTACTGTTATAATCTCCCTACTTATTATTGGTTTGTTCAGATTTTTGATTTCTTTCTTAATTTATAAGAGTTGGCTATTTTCAGGAATCTATCCATCTCTTCTAGATTTTCTAGTTTGTGTACATAAAGGTATTTGTAGTAGCCTTGGATAATCTCTTGTATTTCTGTGGTATCAGTTATAATATCTCTCATTTCATTTCAAATTGAGCTTATTTTGATCTTCTCGCTTCTTTTCTTGATTAATCTTGCTGGTGTTCTATCAATCTTGTTTATCTTTTCAAAGAACTAGCTTTTTGTTTCATTTATCTTTTGTATTTTTTGTTTGTTTGTTTCAATGTTATTTAATTCTGAACTGATCTTCATTATATTTTTTCTTCTGCTGGTTTGGGTTTGGATTGTTTCTGTTTCTCTAGTTCCTTGAGGTGTGGCCTTATGCTGTCTATTTATACTCTTTCAGCTTTTTGATGTAAGCATGTAATGTTATTAACTTTCTTCTTAGTACTGCTTTTGCTGTATCCCAGAGATTCTGATAAGTTGTTTCACTATTATCATTCAGTTCAAATAATTTTTTAATTTTTATCTTTATTTTATTGTTGACCCAAAGATAATTCAAGAGTAGATTATTTAATTTCCATGTATTTGTATATTTTGAGGGCTCCTTTTGGAGTTAATTTTCAGTTTTATTCCACTGTGCTTTGAAAGGATACTTGATATAATGTCAATTTTCTTAAATTTATTGAGAGTTGCTTTGTGACCTATTATATTGTCTATCTTGGAGAATGTTCCATGTGTTGAAGAAGAGAATGTAATTTTGCAGTTGTTAGGTCGAGTGTTCTGTAAATATCTGTTAATACCATTTGTTCCAAGGTATAGTTTATGTCCATTGTTTCCTTGACTTTCTGTCTGGATCAACTGTCTATTGCTGTCAGTGGAAAATCAAAGTCCCCCATTATTATTGTGTTGCCATCTATTTCATTAGGTCCAGTAGTAATTGTATTAATTTTGACACTCCAGTGTTAGGTGCATCGATATTTAGATTGTGATATTTTCCTGTTGGGCTAATCATTTTAATATTATATAATATCTTTTATCTTTTTTACAGTTGTTGCTTTAAAGTCTGTTTTGTCTGATATGAGAATAGCTACTCTTGCATGCTTTTGGTTTCCATTTGCATGGAATATCTTTTTCCACCCCCATAGATGAGTCTCTTGGAGACAGCAGGTACTTGGTTGATGGATTTTTATCTATTCTGCCATTCTGTATATTTTAAGTGGTACATTTAGACCATTTATATTCAATATTAGTATTGAGATGTGAGGTACCATTGTGTTTGTCATGCTGGTTGTTGTTTTAATATCTTGTGTTTTCTTTAATTTTGTTATTATTTTATAGGTCCTGTGATATGTATGCTTTAAGGAGGTTCTATTTTGAGGTTTTGTTTCAAGATTTAGAACTCCTATTAGCAGTTCTTGTATGCTCTCAGTAGTGGTGAACTCTGTCAGCACTTGTTTGTGTGAAAAAGATTTTACCTCTCATTTTTTCTTTTCTTTTTTTTTTTTTTTGTTTTGTTTTTGTTTTTGTTTTTGTTTTTGAGACGGAGTCTCATTCTGCTGCCAGGTACCAGGCTGGAGTGCAGCGGTGTGATCTCAGCTCACTGCAATTTCTGCCTTCCAGGTTCAAGCAATTCGCCTGCCTCAGCCTTCTGAGTAGCGGGGATTTTAAGTGCATGCCACCATGCCCGACTAATTTTTGTATTTTTAATAGAGATGGGGTTTCACCATGTTGGTAAGGCTGGTCTTGAATCCTGACCTCGTGATCTGCCTGCCTCAGCCTCCCAAGGAGCTGGGATTACAGATGTGAGCCACTGTGCCAGCTATCTGTCCTTTAGATTATGATGCTTAGTTTTGCTGGATACAAAATTCTTGGCTAACAATTATTTTGTTTCAGGAAGCTAAAGATGAGACCCTAATCCCTTCTGACTTGTAAGGTTTTTGCTGAGAAATTTGCTGTTTATCTGACAGGTTTTCCTTTATACGTTATCTGATGCTTTTGTCTCACAGCTCTTAAATTATTTCCTTCATGCTGACTTTAGATAACTTGACTATGTGCCTAGGTGATGTCTTTTTCTGATGAATTTCATAGGTGTTCTTTAAGCTTCGTATATTAAGATGCCTAGATTTCCAGCAATGTCAGAGAAGTTTTCCTCAATCATTCCCTCAAATAAGTTTTTCAAACTTGAAGATTTCTCTTCTTTTTTAGGAACAACTATTCTTAGGTTTGGCCAGTTAGCATAATACCAAATTTCTTGGAGGCTTTAATTCTGTTTTTTTTTTGTTTATTTTTGTTTGACTGGGTTAATTTAAAAGCCTTGTCTTTGAGCTCTGAATTTCTTTATTCTGCTTCCTCTAGTCTATTGTTGAAACGTTACACTGTAATTTGTATTTCTGTAAATGTGTCTTTCATTTCCAGAAGTTGATTGTTTTTCTTTTCTAGTTATCTAGAGAATTTTCATCCATATCCTACACTGACTTTTAAATTTCATTAAGTTGGTTTTCACCTTTCTCTGGTATCTCCTTAAGTACCGTATTAATCAACCTTCTGAATTATTTATCTAGAACTATAGAGGTTTCTTTTTGGTTGGAACCATTGCTGGGGATCTAGCGTGATCTTTTGGTGTGTTACAGAACCCTGTTTTATCATTTTATCAGAATTACTTTTCTAATTCCTTCTCATTTGGGTAGACTATTTCAGTGGAAAGGTATGCAACTCAAGACCCGCTGTTCATATTCATTTGTCCCATGGGTTGTTTCCTTGACATGGTGTTCTCCCCATTTCCCTAAAGATGGGTCTTCCTAACAGCCAGACTGCAGTGACCATTATTGTTCTTTTCAATCTAGCCACCCTGTCAAGCTACCAGGCTCTGGGGTAATACTGGAGAATGTCTGCAAAGAGTTCTGTGATGAGACCCATCTTCAGGTCTTCCAGCTGTAGATACTAGCACCTGCTCTAGTGGAGGTGGCAGGAGAGTTCAGGGGACTCTGTGGAAGTCTTTGATTGTAGATATGTTTAGTGTGCTGGCTTTCTTGAATGCTGGTTACGCTAGCTGTGAAGTTGTCACATGGACACACTCAGAACCTCTGGTTAGCCAGCATGTTGCAGACAGTGGAATTAGCTGTTGATCTCTCCTTTCTGGGATCAGGATTAGTCTGTCATGAGTTGCTATAATATCCTCAATTGACTGGACTCCAGCCAGGAAGTGGCGTTTTAAAAACAGCACCAGCTGCAGCAGAAGTAGAGGGACCTAGCCTGGCTCTAAGTTGTCGAGGGTAAGTTATTTTGATTTATCAGGTGATGGGCAGGGCCATAAAGCCCCTAAGAGTTTCTATCTTTTGTGTTTGGCTACCAAAGTGGGTAGAGAACGACCATCAGGTGGGGGCAAGGTTAGGAGTGTCTGGGCTCAGACACTCCTTATGTAGAGCTTGCTGTTGCCACTGTGGAGGATGGGAGGGTGGTTCTCAGACCAATGGAATTATATTCCAGAAGAAATTTTGGCTGCCTTTGCTGTGCCAGGGAAGTGAGAGACAGCCAGTAGCAAGAGGCCTTATGCAGCTCCCGTGCACTTAGTGAGGCTGGTCTCCCACAGTGCCCAACTCAGAACTTGTCCCATGCCATGAGTTTCCCTGCCAAGAAAGCAAGCATGGCTTTTGAACCTCACCCCTCCCCATATGCCCACTCTGTCAGCAGCAGCTCCTATCCTTTTATCTGCAGCAGTTCCCATTTCTCCCCAGATTCTGCTCAAGAAAATTCACGCCCAGTCAAAATTATTACTATTTCAGTTGGAAAATTCTTTTGTCCTGTGACCCCACTCTAATTACTCTTGCTGACTTTCCTGAGGGCCCTTTTAAAGCTAATCAGGGATGGCCTCCCTGGACTTCAGATGGAGACTAGGAGTGCCTATAAGGCACTTCCCACTGCTTCTTCTACTTTTATGTTTCACACAGCTCCCTAAATCTATTTCAGTTCTAGGTAAGGTAAAAATCCTTCTCCTGTGATCTGGATTTTTAGATTCCCCACTGGGGATATGTGTTGAAATGCAGGTTTCCCTCTCTCACACTTTGGGAAGTCACAGTTTTTCACCTATATGGCAGAACTTACAGTAGCAGTAAAAGGATCTGGGAATTTTTTCTGTTATTCTCATATGTTCTTGGCATGGTTCTTGGAGCAAAAGTTTATACTATGAGTCTCCACATGCTGTTTTGTTCATCCAAGTGGGAGCTGCATAATAGCCCTGTCTCTTTTCTACCATCTTAACACATCCTCTCACTAATGTCATTATTCACAGTTAGAAAAAACAATCCTAAAATTCATATGGAACTTAAAAACAGCCTAAGTAGCCAAAGAAATCTTAAACAAAAAGAACAAAGCTGAATGCATCACATTACTTGTCTTCAAATTATATTCCAAGGCCATAGTAACCAAATCAACAAAGTACTGGTATAAAAATATAGTCATAAATCAATAGAACATACTACAGAACCCAGAAATAAAGCCTCATGTCTATAACCAACTAATGTTTGATAAAGTCAATGAAAACATACACTGGGGAGAAGACACCTCATTCAGTAAATAGTGCTGGGAATATTGAATAGCCACATGCAGAAGAATGACATTAGACCTATATCTGTCTACATACACACACACACACACACACACACAAATTAACTCAAGATGAATTAAAGACATATTTAAGACACGAAACTACAAAATGATAGAAGAAAACCTGGAAAAAAACACTTTTGTTCATAGACCTAGGAAAAGAATTTATGACTAAGAACCTCAAAAGCAAATGCAACAAAAGCAAAAATAGGCAAATGGGACTTAATTAAACTAAAAAGCTCCTGCACAGCAAAAAATGTAACCAACAGAGTAAAAAGACAACCTATAGAATGAGAGAAAATATTTGCAAACTATGCATCCAACAAAGGAATAATATCTGGAATCTACAAGAAAATCAAACAACTCAACACCAAAAATCCCCATTAAAGTGTAGGCAAGGGACATAAAAATGCATTTTTCAAAAAAAAAAAAAATACAGGAGACCAATAAGCACATGAAAAAATAATGTTCAACATCACTAATCCTCAGAGAAATGCAAATTAAAACCACAGTGAGATACCACCTTATACTAGTCAAATGGCTATTATTAAAGTTATTAAAAAATAACAATTATTTTGAAATTATTATTATAAAAAATAACCAAGACAGGTTATTATTAAAAAAAAAATAACAGGAGTTGGTGAGGATACAGAGAAAAGAGAATGCATTCACAATGTTGATAGGAATGTCAATTAGTAAAACCCCTATAGAGAACAGTATGGGGATTTCTCAAAGAACTAAATATAGAAGTATCATTCAGTCCAGTTATCCCACTACTGGATATCCAGAAGAAAAGAAATACATTAAAAATATACATGCACTCATCTGTTTATGTCACAGCACTATATATAGCACTATATGTACTATATTTTCTTTCAAACCCAGAAGAAATATATTTAAAAATCTATGTGCACTCATATGTTTACCTCATAGCACTATATACAATAGCAAAGATATGGAATTAAACTAACTGTTCATCAACAGATGACTCTATAAAGAAAATATTATATATATATATATATATATATATATTCACTAGAATACTACTCAGCAGTAAAATAAATAAAATCATGTCTTTTGTAGCAACATGGATAAATCTGGAGCCGAATTACCTTAGGTGAAATTACTCAGAAACAAAAAGTCAAATACTGCATGTTCTCACTTATAAGTGGGAATGAAATAATGCATAGACATGGGCATAGCGAGTGGAATAATAGACAGTAGAAACTCAGAAAGGTAGGAGGCTGGGGGAAGAGTGAAAAATGAGAAATTACCTAATAGGCATAATGTATACTATTTGGGTGGTGGTTACACTAAAAGCTCAGATTTCATCATTACACAAAATGTCCATGTAAAAACACTGTATTTGTAACCTTTAAATCTTTATTTTTAAAGGTTTATTTAAATGACTCTAGAAAAAGCTACTATAAATAAAGTCAGACAAATTTCAAGATTCAAAACAGTGTTTGTAACTCGTATCACAATAATGGTATAATTTCCATAATATATAAAGAACTGTTATACATTAATAGAAAAAGTGAAACAGTAGAGGATGAACAAAGTATATGGGCAGATGGTTTAAATTATAAGATATACATACAGTTATTAAGTAATAAAAATATGCTCATCCCCATTCATAATACAATACAAAAATCCAAGTTAATAGCACAAAGCAACACCAACTGGAAAGTTTGACAGTAAACTGTGTTATTGAGGATATTAAAAAAGAGGTCTTCATATGTTATTTTATTGTGGGAGAGTCATTGATAAACTTTTTGAAGAGCAATTTTCCAATTTAACAAGTTTCTAAATTCATTTAAGAACTCCAATTCTGGGAATTTAATGTATAATGTTAACATGAAACTATTTCCAGGATATATTTTTAATAAAAAATTTAAAAATTCACTGTGCAGGTAATTTTAGCTTTTAATCTTGGTGGTTTATCTACCAGTAATGCGGCAAAAAATACAGTGCAGGATGTTTAATCTAGGGTCAATTTAGTAGAAATATATGAAAGAAATATTTGTGTAATTTGTAGAACCAGGATTCTTTTTCCCTTAAGTACATTCAATCATTATTAACTTCTGAAGCCTTTAAAAATTTTTAAACGAAATCTTTCCATCAAGTCTCCTATTATTCAGTTCCTGGGAGTTGGGTTTATTCTGGCTTACGTGCTATTAGATATGTCTCCTAAATGCCCTTTCCACTTTCATACGCCTATTAAAATCCTGTCTACCTTCAGCAATCACCTTTGAGCACTTACTTTTCACATTGCTCTGAAGCAGGTATTGACTAACAAGACAATTTAAAGCTAAGAGATCATCACGAAGGATGATAACAGCTATCATGTATTTTTAATTTTTTCAGGCTTTCTCCCAAAAATGTGGTGTCTATTACAGACGTGAGATTTTAATAGTTACAAATAGTAACTATAATGTTTAATACAATATGACAAATAAAATTATTTTTCTTACTGTAAAATTTATGTATTCATCAGTAAAATGTAGCTTGCAATACTTACAGTAGAATGGGCTTTTTAAAACAATCATAATATGTTTTCTAGGAATTGAGAGAGGGAAAGCAAAGTATGAGGTTTAAGAGTATAGACATTGTCTTACAGGCAATGGGGACAAAAGGTAATGAAATCTTAATTTAAACAAGTATAGTATATGGAGATACTCATATCAAATATCTAACCATTCCCTAAATTCTTTGAAAACCAATTTTCTATAGGGGTAGCTTCATTTAACATTTGTAAACCAAGGATAAAACACCTTTATTTTATTGCAATGGCTAAATTGGCAAAATGCAGTCATAGAGAGAATGTGTTAGGCAAAGTATGTAGAGCTTACATGGCTAAAATGATTAGGAAAAAAAATCTCTGGTAATCAATACAGGAGCAGATATCGGAACCATATGAGGTCCTGAATTTTCTTTTTTGTAATGTCCAGATTCCAACATAAAATAAAAACTTAACACATTTGTGTAAATGAGTCTTATATGGAAGAGGCATAATAAAAAAATATTAATGTAGTATTTGTGCATGTATAAACATATTCTGTATTAAGTAATTACTTCAGCAAAATTTATTAAGCATCTATTATATGCCAGGAACCATGTTAGGAACTGGGAAGATTTCGGCAAAATTCCTATGTTAAGATGATTCTTTTATCCTGTTACATGCATCACTGTCATCATTATATTTGAAGCTGACCTACTCCTGGCAGCTGCTGAAACCATCTAAGCTCCCATTTAGAGAATGGAATGCCATTCCCTAAAGAGGAGACTTGGGGAACACCATTTAACATAATTGGAAGTGAGAGAACACCACCCATTCTCTGGGGACACTAGTAAATAACATATTCCTTATGCCTATTTCCCCATGTGAGTATATCACGGGTGGAAGAATTTGGACAGCCATAATTTCTTCAGATCAAGAAATACATTGTATAGCCCATAATGTCCAGAAGTGGGAAAACAGATATCCTTCTCAGAGTAATATACTTCTCTGATAGAGAAGTAGAATGGGCAAATAAAACACTGGTTGTGTGAACGTGGGAGAAGGCTGAGAATAAAGGCATTCTGAAGGACTGGCTTATACAGTTTTCATGAGTAGGTCCTCATAGTCAATATGAGTGGGGCTAGAGGAGTGTCCTAAGTAAATTTTCCTCTCTTTTTCTGGTTGATTTGAGGAAGAGGGGGTGGGGAAGGATGCTGTAACAATGCAATTCTTGCCAAGTGAGGAGTATGCTGATATAATGATTATACCTTTTTTTTTTTTCATATCACCCCAATTTCTCTTTTGCACCTGATGCAGTAGTCACAGGACCAGGCAGGGCTGCAACTTCACAAGTGCTGGAAACAAGGATGATTCCTAACCAAGCGAATTCAACTATGTTTTTAAACTTTATGTTGGAATTATTATTATTATTATTATTATTTTGAGACCAAGTCTCACTCTGTCACCCAGGCTGGAGTGCAGTGGCACAATCTTGGCTCACTGCAACCTCTGCCTCCCAGGTTCAGGCAATTCTCCTGTCTCAGCCTCCTGGGTAGCTGGGATTACAGGCATGTGCCATCGCGCCCAGCTAATTTTTGTATTTTTAGTAGAGACGAGGTTTCACCATGTTGGTCAGGCTGGTCTCAAACTCCTGACCTTGTGATCCACCCAGCCCGGCCTCCCAAAGTGCTGAGAATACAGGCGTGAGCCACCGCACCCGGCCTATGTTGGAATTATTAAGGGTCTAATGGGGATGGATTTTGCCTTTACCTCGTCTGGCAAAATTGAGGTTAACAGTGAATGCAGCTGAGTTGCCGGTGGTAAAAATAGTTCACTAGTTCTGCACATATGTAACCTTACCCTGTCTGAATTGGAGTACACTAAGTAGTGGAGGGCGTTTACTAGACTAGCACTGCTGCCTTCAGTCCAGGCCAGCACAGTGGTTGATCTAGACGCTAATGTCCCTTCCAAATATAAAACAGTTTAGGAGCTAAGGGGAAACATAAATAAGTGGGTCATGTAATCCATGGATTTTCATTGGATGAAAATCCAATATTGTGTTAATACCTCAAGAGAGACTCAGAGCAAGAGACTCTATTGGCTCTTAGCTCAATTATACTAGATGCCTGAGAGAGTGTAGATATATGTTTGTTGAAAACACTCTTGTTTTTGGAACCTGACGATATTGAAGGAAGATTGGAAGACTGCAAACCAGAGTGACCTCACCCTGAGAGACATATTCATACAATATGATGATGAACTGGACTAATCATTAATGCGACTGAATGGGATTCTAGTAATGTGAAGTATCTTTTGAGCTGCATCTTCTTTTCATGTAAGAGATCCAGTTCAAAGATCAGTGATAAACTGTAATAATGTAAAATATGTATTTGATTTTTCATCTCATTTCCTTGCATACAACTCTTAAAATTCTTAGAGTTAGTCTTTTTCTATGCTAATGAGTTAACCTGCAGACCCTAAATAGCTCCAGGATGGAGGCTGGTCACCTAAAGGTGATTAGAAGTTTGGGGCTTTAAGTCCCACCTCACCTGACCAATGGTTTAATCAACGATACCTATGTAATGGAAGCCTCAGTAAAATCCCAGAGTTCTGAGAGGTTTCTGAATAGTTGAGCAAGTGGAAGGTTCTGGAGGGTGGCATGCCTGGGGAAGGAATAGAAGCCCAGTGCCCCTTCCACTATACCTCCACATTAGCATCTCTTTATGTGCATCCTTTGTAAACCAAAACTAAAGTTCTAATCTCTCCCAGCCAACTGAATGTACCCTTTCTCTCAGCCAGGGGCATTCCACGGTTATCTGAAAAACAGTTTAAGTCCTGATGAGAAGGGAAGTCAGACATGCCTCATTTTACCCTCTCCCCTTTTGGAATTACTAATACAACAGACTCTTTAAGTCTGATAAGAAACATTTATAATCTATTCTCTCTGAAGCCTGCTACCTGGAGGCTTCATCTGCATGATAAAACCTTGGTTTCCACAACCCCTTATCAAAACCCAGAAATTTCTTTCATTTCCTTGCATACAACACCTAAAATTCTTAGAATTAGTCTTTTTCTATGCTAATGAGTTAACCTGCAGACCCTAAATTGCTCCAAGATGGAGGCTGGTCACCTAAAGGTGATTAGAGGGTTATTGATAATAACTCTTTTACCTAACAGCCAATCAGAAAATGTTTAAATCTACCTCTGACCTAGAAGCCCCCACCTTGACCAATGTATGTCTTACATGTATTGATTCATGTCTCATGTCTACCTAAAATGTGTAATACCAAGCTGTATCCCAACCACCTTGGGCACATGTCATCAGGCCCTCCTGAAGCTGTATCAGGGGTACCTCCTTAACCTTATAAAATAAACTTTCTAAATTGACTGAGATCTGTCTCAGATACTTTTGGTGTGTACCTTTATAATAAACCAGTAAACTGGGAGAGAAGAAAGAAAAAACGATCTATCTACCTCTCCCCTCCGCTTTCCCAATAATCTAGATGCTATTTTTATGATGAGACAGAAGAATGTACATTTTAGGCTGGAGATTAGGGCAATCTTTTAATCTGGGCTGTTCAGAAGGGATCAATGAAGAAAAAATGAGAAAGTCACTTCTCAATGTTCAGAAGGGATCAATGAAGAAAAAATGAGAAAGTCACTTCTCAAAACTTGCTTTGTGAAGTAAAGCTGGGTGGTAAAAAATAGATTTCCTTCTAACCTTCTGGCCTCATTTGCTGAGAAATTTAAATAGAATTGTGGGTAGTGGTCCTGTTCATGAAATTAGAGTGTGCATTTGGCCTAACCATCACTTTTATTATTTCTTATAAAACACAGCTGGGCCAAGGTCACAGATCATCAAATATTGGCCCTGTCTTTTCATTATCCATTTCTTTTCTTCAGGATCTATATTGTGCTTTACTGTCTCTATATGTAAGTACCTATCTAAAAGTTAGTTGTACACTTTAAAAGTTTCATGTGGAACACAGTAAGCTCTTAGGAGGGGAGGTGCTATATTGATTCAATAATAAGTAAATATTTGATGATCCACATGAAGTTTGTCAGCAGCACTCCCATCAGCATGAATAAAATAAACAGGTTCAGAAAACAACTGACCCAAAGGGAGTCACTACCAGTCACAACATAAATATGTGCAACTCAAGTCAAGAATAATTATATCATCCTCTATGATATCCATGTCTTCACCATTACTTTTTATTAAAGTGGCTACTTTGGAGCAAAAGGATGTACACTTTGATCATTAGTGTGTGTGCTCTAAACTCTGTATTCAGTACAATAACTGTATAGCAACTCACACAAGAAAAAAGAACATTCATCTTCTCTTCTTTCTGAAAGAAGAAGAAAAGTTTTATTATGCTCTATGTTTCCATGGAAAGTCAAGACTGCAATTTATATGCTTTATGCTTCCAATTCTTTTGCCTTTCTCTCTCCCTATTGGCACATTAAATTCTCCAAGGTGGAAAAAAGTAAGTTATAGCTGAATTTCTACTAGCAATACAAGAAACTTTTTTCTACTCCCAGGTTTACAGAGTGTATATGTGAAAAGGTAAGTGTGGCCACTGCTACAGCTTGAGTGTGTTCCCTCCAAAATTCATGCTGAAATTTGACCCCCAATTTATCAATGCTGGGAGATGGGATGTAGTGGAAGTTATCTGGATCTTGGGGACACCATCCTTATGAAAAGATTGATGCCTTCTCAAAAGAGTCACATTTCATCCTCTCAGACATACATTAGTTCCTGAATTATTGTAGAGCAAACCTAGCCTCTCCAACATATCACTTTGACCAAGGCTGCTCATTTTACACTTCACCATGTTGGCAAGCAGCACATGGCCCACACCAGAAGCCAAGCAGATGTTGTAGCTATGCTCTTGGATTTTCTATTCACCAGAATTGTGAGCCAGATATACGTCTTTCTGATAAATTATCCAGTTTCCAATAGTTTGTTATAGAAACACTAAATGGTCTGAGACAGCTACAGTGCAGAATAATACAGATGTCCACATGTAGAAAAGAATAAAGAAATATTCCTTATATTCCCCTGTGCCAGAATTAGGTTATTGTAATAGGAAAAGGGTCTTAAAACATGCCATTTTATTAAGTAACTACAAATTTCTGAAGGGAAGAAGAATTCCACATTACTCTCACAACTCTATGATTAAAGTGGTTACTTAGAAAGGCTGCGGCCATGAGCAGCTGGGACACAGTGCGGGAGCACAAGAAAGCCAGTACAGTGTGATCTAGTCCAGAGGCCAGAAGTACATCAACACTCGACATTAAAGTCAACCATGAATCAAAAACCAGTGTGGCAAAGAGAAACCATGGTGATACAAAAGCATTAAGCAAATTGCGACGTTAAAACTTCAGACAGATAATCAATGGCCAGCATATTTACAAGACTGAAAAAAATAAGGCAAAGCAGGGAGGAAACCAAATATGAAGAACGTTATAAAGGATACAACACTTGAAATTGGAAAAGGAACTGTTTTGTCCTTCATGCAAAAGTTGAAGCAGATTTCCAGACATAGTTAACTTCAGAGATTCACGTAAAAGTCTATACATAGAATGATTACAACAAAATCAAAAAACAAGCTAACACAAAGAAGCCCTGGCATTTACTGAATGCTTATTATATGCCAGTCATAGTTCTAACTGCTTTAAATTTATAATTTTTCTATTGAACAAGCTGGAATCACGGAATATCAGAAGAACGTAACTTTAGTTTTGATTCTCACTGCCTGTGAAATGTAATTAATGGAGGAATTCTTTCCTTCCATCTGGAAGAAAACTTGCGTAGGCCCTATGAGTTCTCTGTCACTGGTAATTGGAAAGTCTTGCCATCTCTTTACATTATAAACACATTCTCAGTTTAGTAAATTAAAAGTTCCCTAGTTCCATTTAATCAAATTGCTCAACTTGATAGAGGAGGAAAATGGTGCAGAAAGGTACGGAGGGCAGAAAGATTCTCACATCTCATAAAATGATGTCCTGCTCTCTGTGCCTGGCAGGGTCCCCTAACTGATCTTTCTCCCATAGGCCCGCGATCTTGGTCACTCCCTCAAAGTTCCCTGGTTTTCAGGATAATGAACTTCATCGGGTCACTTTCTCTACTCAGCTCCTGGAAACCCTGAGTTCCACACTGAGCTTCTCTCATGTTAAGTCCTGATGGTCCTCCAAGCCACCCCTTTGAACACATCTATCAGCACACATCTAATCTACATCTGATCCATAGGTAACACTCATGCTTTTGTTTCTCAATAAGTGCAAGAGTATAGGGCAAAGCCAAGGAGCTCTATTTGACTTCACTGTGCCACAAAAGTTTATCATATTTCTACTGGGGTAGGAATTAGATAGCAGCCTCCTGCATCCCTCAAGCTAGAGTACATATAGCAAGCGCCTCTAACTGATGCGACAGAAGCCCTCTCCCCTGATCCTGGGCGTGAATATGAAGACATTCTCACTCTTAGACTTTGGCATGGTGGCAAAGGACAGATAAAGAACAGCAGCTATTCTCTTCAAGGAGATTCTGTTTAAAAATCTAAACTCGAAGAAATTTGACTCTTTTACACTAGCAATGCGTCTTCATGTAACCTACTTTGTTATTTCTACAGAATGGGCTATCTTACAAATCCACTTTAGCACTTATTTTCTTCTGTGTCTCAGTTGAAATTTCCAATTTGACATCCTTTTACATGGTTATTACTGTTTGCTCTTCAAACGATCTCTGTCCTGTGAGTGGTTTTATCTTCATTTAGAGAGATAAAGGCACTAAAGTTAAATACTTACCCAGGTATAATTTATAAAATACCCAAAAGCATCTACCTCCAGGATGCAGTGCAGATTTTAATTCTGGTTATATACAGCGACTGAGTAAAAGTTGTCATGTAGTAAGTAGTAGGGCAGTCTGTGGTCAAAGCCTATGTGCTTCGTATATGTCATATTATATCATCTCAATATCAAAATGAAAGACAAAATTGGGGAGCAAAAGTATAAGTCTCCCTTGATATCATTTTTGAAAAATGAGCTGTATTACATCACTCTTAGCATTGGCCCAAGGCACTATTTTAAGAAAGTGAGAGAGACCCAGAGGAGAGTTGCCATGCCTTGTGCTGTCAACTAACAGGCGACAGAAGTGAATACTGGCTCACTAAATTTAGGGCTTGTTATACCAGCAGCTATACTTACTCTATTGCCTAATGTCATTATTACCATTTTTTAAATTCTGGAATTTCATTATTTCAATAGGTTTTGGGGTAACAAGTGGTGTTTGGTTACATTAATAGATTTCTTTAGTGGTGATTTCTAGGATTTTGGTGCACCCATCACCCAAGCAGTATATATGGTACCCAATGTGTAGTCCCTTATACACCACCACCCCCACCCTTTCTCCCATGTCCCCAGAGTCCATTATATCATTCTTATGCCTCTGCATCCTCATAGCTTATTTCTCACTGATGCGTGAGAACATACAATGTTTGGTTTTCTGTTCCTGATTTACTTCACTTAGAATAATAATCTCCAATTCCATCCAGGTTGCTGCAAATGCCATTGTTTCATTCCTTTTTATGGCTAAGTAGTATTCCATGCTATGTATGTACCACATTTTCTTTATCCACTAGTTGATTGATGGGTATTTAGACTGGTTTTATATTTTTCCAGTTGTGATTGTGCTGCTATAAACATGTGTGTGCAAGTATCGTTTTCATATAATGACTTCTTTTTGTCTGGGTAGATACCTAGGAGTGGATTGTTGATCAAATGGTAGATATACGTTTAGTTCTTTAAGGAATTTCCACACTATTTTCTATAGTGGTTATACTAGTTTACATTCCCACCAACAGTGTAAATTGTTCCTTTTACCACATCCATGCCAACATCTATTATTTTTTGATTTTTAAAATTATGGCCATTTTGCAGGAGTAAGTTGGTATCACATTGTGGTTTTGATTTGCATTTCCCCGTTAATTAGTGATGTTGAGCATTTTTTCATGTTTGTTGGCTACCTATATAGCCTCCACTGAGAATTGTCTACTCACATCCTTAGGCCACTTTTGATGAGATTTTAAAAAAATTTTAATTGCAGATTTGAGTTCTTTGTAGATTCTGAATATAAGTTATTTGCTGTACGTAAAGATTGTGCATGTTTACTCCTACTCTGTGGGTTCTCTGTTTACTCTGCTGATTATTTCTTTTGCTGTGCAGAAGCTTTTTAGGTTAATTAAGTCTCAACTATTTATCTTTGTTTTTATTGTGTTGGCTTTTGGGTTCTCTTTTTAAAATCTGCAACTGTTCATTTATTCTTTTTACTCTTTTTAAGTAAAATTACTTACCTAGCTTTTGACCATAGCACTTCCCTGTTTGGACTCCTACTAGTTAAAACTTTACTAATAGGTAATAAATAACCCAATACTGGCTCTGTAAGAACCATTATATAACCATTTCCAATCAGCTTGTGTCTGCCAGCCTCAGGAACTAGAATAAATTAACAACCATGCAGGGCCTGGCTGATTATGGATTATTACATCTTCCAATTATGAAGATCAGTAGAAGCCAGAAATGTTTCTAAATGAAAAAGTCATATTCTTTCAAAATGAGCACCTGGATTTGAATGAGCAAATCAAGCAATAAAATAAATTGGATGAAAGCGTATGATGGATATTTTGGGGTATAGTTTATCAAAACATTGCTTTGACATTAATTG
Organism: Sapajus apella; assembly: GCF_009761245.1. Lineage (NCBI taxonomy): Eukaryota > Metazoa > Chordata > Mammalia > Primates > Cebidae > Sapajus > Sapajus apella. The sequence goes on along the minus strand of NW_022436981.1, from coordinate 15,924,597 downwards.
TTGTTAGGAATCTTAATCATATTTTTATACTTTCAAAAACTATTTTTTAGTCTTTTATATTAACAGTAATAAAGAAAATGTCAAATATTTTATATAACAGTTAGGAAAACAGACCTATTTCCACAATATTGTTTATAAATGATATTACCAAAATTAAAAACTGTCTTCCACATTTTATTCTAAACCATCAATATTATAAAATAACCGAATATTTCTTTATACATGTAATGGTGATTTTACTTCATCCCACAAAACATTTCAAATAGTTCATGAATGGTAACTTCAATCATATTTAAGGTTGTGATAAATACATTTCATGATATTCTAATTGATTATTGCCAAGTCTATTATTAATACAGTAATTTGCTTCTGATGCAATGTCCATTATCAGAGCACGGTTAAAAAATGTTAACATATTATGAGAGCTTGTTTCGAGGTTCTAGCAGAGGAGCACAGTTACTCCTATACCCTTGACCCTTAACTGAAGACCAAAGACCGAAGATCAGATGGTTGTCCTCTTTGAACCAGCATGCAGCTTTGGGAGCAATGCACATGGAGCTATGAGGGAGCAAGGGGACACCCGCCTAGCCAGCCAGATTAGCCAAATCAACCATGGCAAACACAGCCAGATCGCCCTCACCTCCAAAAAGGTTAATATGTTGATGTATTAGATGTACTAAGGCTTGGCTTCATAGATTTAAAAAGAAAAGATGAAGAAAAAAACAGGTAGAAAGAAAGAGAGAGAGAGTACTGTGTTAGGAAGGAGCAGGAAAGAGAAGGAGGCAGGGAAGGAGAAGAAAGAGGAAGGGAGAGAGAGAGAAAGAGAAATATCCTTTTTTCTTTTTATTGTTTGGTTTTAAGGCAAGGGCTCTCTTTGTTGCCCAGGCTAGATTGCAGTGGCATAAACACCTCTCACTGTACGCTCAAACTCCCAGGCTCAGCCTCCCGAGTAGGTAAGACCACAGGTGCACACCACCATGCCCAGCTAATTTTTTATTTTTATTTTATTTTTTTTTTGTAGAGACTAGGTTTTGCCTTGTTGCTGAGGCTGGTCTCAAATGAATGGGCTGAAGCAATCCACCTGCTTCGACAACTCAGTCTTAGACGTATTTTACATTTATCTTTGTGACCAAGAAAGCCTTAATATTCCCCCTCACCTTGACTAAGCTTTAGATCTAGGCCCCTTCCTGACTATAGGCCCTTGGCCTCCTTTTTCTTAGCACATTTACTTCAGAAAACCCGCAGCTTTAACATCTGTAAGTCTTTTTTTTTTTTTTTTTTTTTTTTTGCCCCTTTAAGATATAAATCTTCTACAACCCAGAAATGTCTTTCTCAAGAACATGGGAGCCATCCTTTTGAAATGTAATCATTGAAGGAGATAGCATCCTTGTCCCTCAGTCTCTATGCAAAGTGGGAGCTAATTTCAGTAAGAGATAACCAGCAAACACAGATGGCCAAATAACATTCACAGCCTTCTCCCTCAAGTCCTCTAGTAATGTCCCATTAGCTCACTTCAGCATTTAAACATCTTGCTGCCTTTTATTTCAGTAGAGTTGGGTTCGGTCTTTCTTCCCTATTGCATTAGTCTTGAAGAAAGTCTTTCTTGCCTGTTTAAGTGATTTTATATATTTTTTCTTTTACATTACCATTACTCTAACATAGTTTAGCACATTTTTGATGCATACTCTAAGAAGTGAGTGTCAGCACTCATATCCTTCAGGAGCTGTGGCTCCTGATCCCTGAATAAATTACTGAAAACATAGTTTGGTTGGCTAAAAAAAAAACAAAAAACACATTTTTAAAAAAGTTACTGAAACCACCTTTGCAAAATTTGTAACTGTGGAAATTATGACAGTGAAAAAGATCAGGTCTAACCAGTTCCATCTTGCTTCTAACCTTTAAGCTGTCCTTGTTCATTCCTGGCCATAGGCCAAACTAACCTTGAGAGAAATTCAGTTTACAGTTTGACTCTAACAAAATTGATAATTACCCATTCCCAAAAAGACCCTCTTCTTGCCTGGGGACCAGTCTGCCTTTGCAGGACTAACAAATTAGCTACACGATTAGAAATTAAGGTTTAGGAGTCATGCAGTCTCTGGCTGAAAAAGTCGGACTCTCCCCAAATCGTTCCTGGGGATAACATCACTATTGTCAAACCTAAGCTCAGTCAGTGCTTGAGATATTTTACGGACCCTGCACTCCATGGATCAGCTGACACCACCCAGAATCATATATAATTCCATCTCCAACCTGACCAGGCATACTTCCCACTTCCTGAGCCCCTCCTCACCAAATTATCTTTAAAAACTCTGATCCTGAGCGTTCTGGAGACTGATTTGAGTAATAATAACACTTGGGTCTCCCACACAGTTGGCTCTGAATGAATTACTCTTTCTCCAATTCAATTCCCCGGTCTTGATAAATTGACTCTGTTTAGGCAGTGAGCAAGGTGCACTCATTGGGCAATTACATAATGATTACATAATAATTAAAAAGGTTTATGGGGTACATGTGACATTTTGATATAAGCATAAAATGAGTAATGATTAAATCAGGGTAACTGGGATATCCAACACCTTAGACATTTATCATTTCTTTGTGTTGGAAATATTCCAAATTTATTCCTTCAGTTACTTAAAAATATACAATGCATATTGTTAACTACAATGACCCTATTGTGCTTCTGAACACTAGTTCTTACTCCTACTATCTAACTGTAGTTTTGTACACATTAACCAACTCTTCCTTATCCCCTTGCCTCTGGTAACCCTCATTCTAGTCTCACCTCCATAACGTCAAGTTTTTTAGCTCTCACATGTTAGTGAGAACATGAGATATTTGTCTTTCTATGTCTGACTTCTCTTGCAACATCACGTCCCTCAGTTCCATCCATGGCATTGCAAATGATGGGATTTTTTTTAATATGGCTGAATAATATTCCATTGCATATATATACATACACACCACATTTTCTTTTTTATATATATATATTTTATTGCATTTTAGATTTTGGGGTACATGTGAAGAACATGCAAAATTGTTGCATAGGTACATACATGGCAGTGTGGTTTGCTGCCTTCCTCCCCAACACCTATATCTGGCATTTCTCCCCATGTTATCCCTCCCCAACTCCCCACCCACCACAGTCCCTCCCCTAGATCCCCCAACAGACCGCAGTGTGTGATGCTCCCCTCCCTGTGTCCGTGTGTTCTCACTGTTCAACACCCACCAATGAGTGAGAACATGCGGTGTTTGATTTTCTGTTCTTGCGGTAGTTTGCTGAGAATGATGGTTTCCAGGTTCATCCATGTCCCTACAAAGGACACGAACTCATCGTTTTTTACGGCTGCATAGTATTCCATGATACACACCACATTTTCTTTATCCATTCATCTGTTGGTGGATACAGGTTTATTTCATATTACGGCTATTGTGAATAGTGCTGCAATAAATATGAGAGTGCAGAAGTCTCTTCAATACACTGATTTCCTTGCTTTTGAATATATATACAGCAGTGAAATTTCATAATCATATAATAGTTCTATTTTCAGTTTTCTGAGGAAACTTCATACTGTTTTCCATAAAACTTCATATTGTTTTCCGTAGCAGCTGTGTTATAAAAATGTGTATAAATATTTTCTACAATAGTCTTTCATATTTGCATTCCCACCAACAGTGTACAAGCATTCTCCTTTCTTTACATCCTCACCAACATTATTTTTTGATAAAGGCCATTTTAAGTGGAGTAATATCTCATGGTGGACTGATTTGCATTTTTCTGATTATTAGTGATGTTAAGCATTTTTGCATATTCCCACTGGCCATTTGTATGTCTTCTTTTGAGAAACATCTATTCAGACCTTTTGCCCATTTAAAAATTTAATTATTTAGTTTCTTGCTATTGAGTTGTTTGAGTTCTTTTTATATCCTGGTTATTATTATCTCTTGTCAGTTGAACACTTTCCAAATATTTTCTTTCATTTTGTAGGTTGTCTTTCGAGTTTATTGATTGTTTTCTTTGATGTTCAGAAGCTTTATATAGCTTGATATAATCTCATTTGTTCATTTTTGCTTTGGTTGCCTGTGTTTTTGCAGTCTTAAGAAATCCATTGCCACCAATGCCCTAAGCATTTCCCAAGCACTTCCCCAATGTTTTCTTCTCCTAGTTGTCTAGTTTCAGGTCTTACATTTAAATCTTTAATCCATTTGATTTTATATTTGCATGTGGTGAGAAATAGGGGTCCAGTTTCATTCTTCTGCATTTGGATATTCAGTTTTCCTAGCATCATTTGTTGAAAACACTCTCCTTTCCCTTAAAGTATGTTCTTGGCACCTTTGTTGAAAACAAATTTACTGTGTATCTGTGAATTTATTTCTGGGTTTGACTGTAAATGTGTGAATTTATTTCTGGGTTCCTTATTCTGCTACATTGGTCTACATGTCTATTTTAATGCCAGAACCATGCTATTTTGCAGTATATATTTCTGCAGTATAATTTGAAGTCTGATAATACGATGTCTTCACCTTTGTTCTTTTTGCTGAGGATTCCTTTGGCTATTAAGAATGGGACCCTTTTTTCTTTTTCTTTTCTTTTTTTTCTACATAGTATCTATAAGAAGCAAGCCTTACCTAGAAAGGGAAAATGTCAGGGCCAATCAAGAGCCACTATTAAATAGTGAAACATTTTATACAATAGTCTCCTCATTTTGCCAAGTTCATCTCTGGCTCCACAGCCTCCCTTTTCCTTAATAAACAGAGCAAAAGAGGCAGGAGTGGATATTTCTTTCTTCTGTTGTGTAGTTCTATTTGTTTTTTTATTCTCTTGGATACTGATACGATCCTCAACTTTACGTTTATGCCTTGGAAGATACCAGATCACCTACATTTTACATAAAGGAGGGAGGTACTCACCAGAGAACCATAAAATGCTATAGACAAACCATGACTTAGGACAACAAAAGAAGCAAAAGGAAAACCTTCATGTAAATGTAGGCCATGTAAAGCTGGCCCCACATGAGGAGCTAACATAAATCATTGCTTTATATGGCAAGAAAAGCTGAAAAATTATTTCTGGATTTCTGCTCAGTTTATTCTAATTCTGTTTGAGTATGGAGGGTTTTGAAGGACAGAAACATTATCTTCTGCTCCCTTTACAGCATTCAGCGCACTCCATGAACACCTTCGGTAGATGCTTAATAAAATGCACATTAAATTGAACTTAAATGAATTGCCATGCTTATTAAAGCTAGAGACAAGAAGTAGCTGATGAGTGCTTTTAAGATTTTGAGAAAGATTTGTTTTGTGCTTAGCTGAGGTATTTAACAGAGACAACTACTTCTTGTCTCCAAGCTGGTGATCTTGTGACAGTAATCACAGAGATACAGAAAATCCTTCTACTTGACCTGAATACGATGACCATTACATGAAAAGTGAGACAGACTACCGGCACTAACTAATAAACTGTCCAAGGGCATAAGCAGACTCTCATTCCTCTATTGCTGCATGTTTTAAAACTTTAACTGGTGGAGTGGAGAAGCAAACTTTATTTATGTGTAAATGACCTCCAAAATTCTTTTTCACACGCTGCAGTGAGCTTTTTTGGTTAACTATCTCATCCTCTCTTAGACTCTAACAGTCACTGTATAATGTGTTTTTTACGACTAGATCTCAAAAATAGTATCTTTAGAATTTATTTTAATAGACATTTTGTCCGTACATATTTTGTCTGAAAAGTACAACTGCAAGACTGATTAAAAGGATGCCTTTCAGGAGGTTCAAAAGGCTGTGACTAAAATTACCCTTGATTCCTCTAAATCCAAATTCTATCGACTGTGACTCTTATTTGTAATGTCTGAACCTTGTTTCTATTTGTTAATAAGTTAAATTGCTCCTATCAATATTACCATTAGTAGAGTAAAGGTCAGCAATCAGTTAGAATTCAACATAAGATTAGGAATTAACGTTTACCTCTTAAACAAGAAATCTCTGAAAGACAATAATTAGAAAACTTTAGAAGTTATTCTTTTTATACCTAAAATTAAGGAGGTTTAAAAATACCTTCTAACTTAGGAGTATAGATAAGATGTGATTTCATAGATGGCATTTCCAAATACATTCTTATTGAAAGCAGAACTTCCCAAGGACCTCATATTTGCATACTAGAGCAAGGAAGCTAATGTGAGCAAAAGCAATAAAATGTAGTTTAAAAAGTGGTATTTTTAAGAGCTCCTTTTGAGCAATTTCAGACCAAACCTGAAAACACTAAATACTTATTAGTGTTGATACCAGAAAGTGGCTAGTCTTGCAAAACCTGGTGGAGGACAAAGACAGTTGGGGAACCAGTATTGGGGCAATATAATTTTTAAAATGTCTTCTCCTGGGCCGGGCGCGGTGGCTCACGCCTGTAATCCCAGCACTTTGGGAGGCCGAGGCGGGTGGATCACGAGGTCAAGAGATCGAGACCATCCTGGTCAACATGGTGAAACCCCGTCTCTACTAAAAATACAAAAAATTAGCTGGGCATGGTGGCGCGTGCCTGTAATCCCAGCTACTCAGGAGGCTGAGGCAGGAGAATTGCCTGAACCCAGGAGGCGGAGGTTGCGGTGAGCCGATATCGCGCCATTGCACTCCAGCCTGGGTAACAAGAGCGAAACTCTGTCTCAAAAAAAAAAAAAAAGAAAGAAAAAAGAAAGAAAAAAAATGTCTTCTCCTAACCTGGAAGTCTTCTTGACAAAGGTGGCGATAGAAAACACTTTTATTGTTGAATAACCATTAAGCTAGTATGTAATGCATGGCACAGGTAATCCACTAAAAGGCAAAGACAGAAGGAAATCTTTCCTTTTTAAATAGCCAAACTTAACCTATTATACACATGTTTTTAAGATAGATAACAACTCATTCTCATGTAAGAGGGCTTGACAGCATTTGTCAAAAATAATTTATAAAAACTTTAACACATAATTGGGGTAACTGTCACTGTTAGCTATTTGGCTTCATCCAGAAAAAAAAAAAAAAAAAAAAAAAAAAAAAACAAATGTCACATACCTTTACTACAGGAGGTACTTTCATGTTTTGGACCAATGTACCCACCAAAGTTAGGTTTCTGCTCTCCCACAAAGACTGGGAGATGGGGGTTCTATCTTCATTGATGTTTACATTGCAAAGAATTGACTCTGAGGTCCCTAAGAAAGACGCTTCTAGGCCACAGTACTGACAAAAGGCCTATCTAGCCTCTTAAAGGATTTATACACATTTCAAAGAGAGAAGAAAATACTTACAAAGTTTTAAAAAGCAAAAACTCGAAGAAAAAGAGGGAAAGGAAAATATATATTTTTTTTTAACAGGGAGAATTTAGCCACTTATTCTTAATTTGAATTAATCTTTATACTAGAAGTAAATCCATAAACCAGACAACAGTAGAGAACCACCCTGTGAGAAGATTCCTAAAGGATAAAAACAGAAATATTCCCTTGATTACTCTTGGCTGCATGACTTACCAAAGTCTAAATTAGATAAAATTGAGCTACCTCCCTGATTTTGCCTCTCAGGCTAGAGTAGTATCTCATCTTGCTTGAAATTAGGATAAACCTGTCACATCTTCACAGACTACCAATTTTACCAGACGATTTGCAAAAAGTTTTCAGTTTTTACAATATTTTTGCTCTACATATATGCAAGAAAAATTAAATATATGATATAAAGTGATGTTCTCAGAATTTTATGTTATTATGAGGTCAAAAGTCCGCAAATTTCCCTAGAGTTGTTTAAACAAAGAACTAGAAGTATTGTTTTCATAAGAGAAGTGACTAGGAGATACCTTGGTATTTAAGGAACTAGAGGGTAAGCTGTTGGGAATGGGGAGAGAAGAGATACAGGTATGTATACAGTGAAGACCGAATCTGTGGCAGGCAAAACTGTAGATTGGTGGCCTGGATCAAAACTACAATTCTGCCTTTCTGAACCGATCCTTGGCCAGAAAGGATCCCACTTCCCTGAGGGTAAGTACCAAGTCTGGCAGCATTCATCACAAGCTGACTGAAGAGCCTTTTGGCCCTAATTGAACATTAGTGATACCATGGTAATATTCTCATTTGCCTGTGGTGGTGGTAGCCATGGGGAGGGGCTCCTCTGGTTGTGGAAAGGAGAGGAAAGAGTGGGAAGAAATTCGCTTTGTGGTTTGGGTGCCAGCTAAACTGCAGTAGAAAAGAACACCAAGTAGGTACCTAAGGTTTCTGACTACAGGTCCTGGCTCCCAGACAGCATCTCTGAATTTGCCTGTGGCCCAGGAAAACTCACTGCCCTTAATGGAAAGACCTACTGATTGTCAAGCCATAGGGTTTTGAGAGAACACAGGTAGTAGGCAGGTAGTAGATACAGGCGGCTTTGGGTGAGACCCAGTACTATGATGGCTTCAGGTTTGACTCAGTGGAGTCACCGTGATGGTAACCACAGGGGTGCTTGTGTCATTCCTCCCTTAGTTTTGGGCAGCCGAGGAGAGACAAAAAGAGAGAGACAGAGAGAGACAGACACCATTTGTTTGAAAGAAAGGGAAGAGAAGACAACTGGTAATTCAGAAAATTCTTCCAGATCTTATTGAAGACTGCCATGGTGGGACCTCTATGAAACTGCAAGAGACATATCAGTACTGGGTTTGGGGTGCCCACCTAATACAGATACTGCAGTGCTCAAAAACTTAGATCACAACTCCCAAGTACCTGTGAATATCTGAAAAGCTTTCCCAAGAAGGAGAGGTACAAATAAGCCCAGACTCCAAAAACTAAAATAAATACCTAACTCTTCAATGTCCAGACACTGAAGAATATGTACTAGCATCAGCACTACCCAGGGAAACATGATCTCACAAAATGAACTAAATAAAGCACTCAGGGATAGTCTGAGACAGACATAAATAAGTGACGTTTTTAGGCAGAGAATTCAAAATAGCTGTGTTGAGGAAACTTCATGAAATTCTAGATAGTACCAGAGAAGGAATTTAGAATTCTATCAGATAAATATAACAGAGACTGAAAACATTAAAAAGAATCAAGCAGAAATTCTGAAGCTGAAAAATGCAATTGGAATACTGAAGGATGCATCAGAATCCTTTATCAGCAGAATGGGTCAAGAAGAAGAAAGAATTAGCGAGCTTGAGAACAGGATTATTTGAAAATACACAGAGGAAATAAAAGTAAAAAGAATAAAAAAGAATAAAGTATGCCTACAAGATATAGAAAATAGCCTCAAAAAAGTAAATCTAAGAATTATTGGACTTGAAGAGGAGGTAAAGAGATAAGGGGAGAAAATTTATTCAAAGGGGTAATAACAGAACTTCCCAAACCTAGAAGAAGATATCAATATTCCAGTACAGAGGAGTTGACTGGACACTAATCAGACTATACCCAAAGAAGACTATTTCAAGGAATTTAATTATTAATCTTCCAAAGGTCAAGGTTAAAGAAATTATTGTAAAATCACCATGAATAAAAAAATAAATAACATACAATGGAGCTCCAATATGTCTAGCAGCAAACTTTTTAGTGGAAACCTTCCAGGCCACAAGAAAGTGGCATAACATATTTAAAATATTGAAGGAAAAAAATTACCCTAAAATAGCCTATTTAGTAAAAATATACTTCAAACAAGAAGGAAAAATAAAAATTTGCCCAAACACAAGCTGAGGGATTTTATTAACACCAGACATGTCCTACAAGAAATGCTAAAGGGAGTTATTTAATCTGAAAAACAATGGATGTTAATGAGCAATAAGAAATCATCCAAAGAGGCCAGGAACGGTGGCTCACACCTGTAATCCCAGCACTCTGGGAGACTGAGGCAGGTGGATCATGAGGTCAGAAGTTCAAGACCAGCCTAGCCAAGATGGTTAAATCCCATCTCTAATAAAACTCCAAAAAAAAAAAAAAAAAAGCCAGGCATTGTGGTGGGCACCTGTAATCTCAGCTTCTTGGGAGGCTGAGGCAGGGAACTGCTTGAACCTTGGAGGTAGAAGTTGCAGTGAGCTGAGACTGTGTCACTGCACTCCAGCCTGGGTGACAGAATGAGACTCCATCTCAAAAAAAATAAATTAAATAAATAAAAAACAAAGAAATCATCTGAAGATACAAAACTCACTGTTAACTGAAAACACAGAAAAACATAGAATATTATAACACTGAAATTGTGATGTGTAAACTTCTCATATGTTAAGCAGAAAGACTACAAGAAGAACCAATAGAAAATAATAGCTACAACTTTTCAAGGCATAGTACAATAAGATATTTATAGAAACAACAAAAAAATTAAAAAGTGGGATTTAAAATGTAGTTTTGTAAGTTGTCTTTTTGCTTATTTATTTGTTTACGCAATCAGTGTTATGTTGTCATGAGATTAAAATAATGGGTTATAGAATAGTTGCAATCTTCATGGTAACTTCAAATGAAAAAACATGCAATGAATACACAACAAGTAACAAGCAAGAAATTGAAACATACCATCAGAGAAAATTACCTTCATTAAAATGAAGACAGGAAAGAAAACCATACAATACCCAGAAAACAAACAATCAAATGGTAAATGTAGTTCTTAACTTATTAATAATAACACTGAATGTAAATGGACTAAACTCTCCAATTAAAAGACACAGACAGGCTGAATAGATTTAGAAAAAGAATCCAACAATCTGCTGCCCACAAGGAACACATTTCACCATAAAAATATGCATACACTGATAAGAAAGGGATGGAAAAAGACATTCCATGACAATGGAAACTCAGTAAGAGCAGGAGTAGCTATACTTATATCAGGCAAAAGAGATTTCAAGACAAAAACCTTAAGAAGAGACAAAAGAGTTTATTATATAATGATAAAAAATCAATTAAATATATGGATATGATTGTAAATATATATGCACCCTACACTGCAGCACCCAGATACATAAAGCAAATATTATTAGAGCTAAAGAGAGGGACCCCATTACAATAAGAGCAGGGAACTTCAGCACCCCACTTTTAGCACTGGACAGATTCTCCAAACAAAAATCAACAAAAACATCACACTTAATCTACATTATAGATGAAATGGACCTAATAGATATTTACAGAATGTTTCAAACATCAGCTGCAGAACACATATTCCTTTCCTCAGCATGGGGGTCATCTTCAAAGATAGACCTTATGTTAGGCCACAAAACCAAGCCTTAAAAAAATTCAAAAATAATGAAATTTTGTCAAGTAACTTCTCTGACTACAATGTAATCGTACTACAAATCAGCATTAACGGAAATTTTGGAAATTATACAAACACATGGAAATTTTTTTTAAAAAGTATATTCCTGAATAACCAGTAGGGCAAGGAAGAAATTAAAAAGGAACTTGAAATTTTTCTTGAAATAAATAATAATAGAAACACAACATACTAAAATCTATGGGATACAGCAAAAACAGGTTTTTTTGTTTGTTTTATTTGTTTGTTTGTTTGTTGAGACAGACTCCTGCTGTCATCCAGGCTGCAGTGCTATTGTATAATCACGACAATCATGGCTTACTGTAGCCTCAACATCCTGAGCTCAAGCTATCCTTTTATCTTAATCTCCCAAGTGGCTGGAATAATAGGCACATACCACCATGCCCAGTTAATGATTTTGTAGTTTGTAGAGACAGGGTTTTTCCATGTTGCTCAGGCTGGTATCAAGCTCTTGGACTCAAGCAATCTACCTGGCTTGGCTTCCCAAAGTGCTGGAATTACAGGTTTGTGTCACCACACCCATACAAGGAAGTTTATGGCTTTAAGTGCCTATATCAAAAAAGTAAGAAAACTTCAAATAAACAACAAAATGATAGCTCTTAAAGACCTATAGAAAAACAAGAGCAAATCACACCCAAAAACAGAAGAAGAAAATAAATAATAAAGATCAGTTCATAAATAAATGAAATTGAAACAAAGGAAACAAGACAAAAGGTCAATAAAACAAAAAGTTGTTTGTTAAAAAAATTTTTTTTAAATTGATAAGCCTTCAGCCAGCCTATGAAAGAGACAAGGCCCAAACATATAAAATCAGAAACGAAAAAGGAGACATTACAACTGACACAGCAGAAATTCAAAGGATGATTAGAGGGTATTTGGAGCAATTATATGACAATAAACTGGAAAATCCAGACAAAATGGTAAAATTCTCAGACACATTCAACCCAACAAGTTTAAACCATAAGGATAGTGAATGCCCTTCTTCAAGAAATAGAAAGAACCATCCTCAAATAAATATAGAACCACAAGACCCAGAACTGACAAAGCTATCCTCAGCAAAATAAACAACAGAAATCACATTACCTGACTTTAAGTTATACTATAGAACTACAGTAACCAAAACAGCATGGTACTATCATGAAATCAGATACATAGGCCAATGAAATATAATAGTGAATCCAGAAAAAAACCCATACATTTACAGTGCACTCATTTTCAACAAAGACATCAAGAACACATACCGGGGAAAGGACAATTTCTTATATAAACGGTGCTGGAAAAACTAGACATCAATATGCAAAAGGATGGAAATATACTACTATCCCCTGCCATATACAAAAATCAAATAAAAATGGATGAAGGACTTAAATCTAAGACCTCAAGGCTATGAAACTCCTAAAAGAAACACCAGGAAACTGTCTAGAACATTGACCTGGGCAAATATTTCTTGAGTAATACCCCACAAGCACAGGCAACCAACCAAAAATGGACAAATGGGATTACATCATGTTAAAAAGCTTCTGTACAGCAAAGGAAACAATCTACAAAATGAACAGACAACCCAAAGAATGGAAGAAAATATCTGCAAACTATCCATCTGACAAGGGATTAATAATCAAAGTATATAAGGATCTCAAAAAACTCCATAGGAAAAAAATCTAATAATCTGATTTTTTAAATGAGCAAAAGATCTGAATACACATTTATCAGAAGAAGGCATATAAATGGAAAATAGATTTATATAGAAGTGCTAATCATTGATCATTAGAGAAATGCAAATCCAAACTACAATGAAATGGAATCTCACCCCAGTTAAAACAGCTTTTCTCCAAAAGACAGGCAATAATATAAATGCTGACAAGGATGTGGAGAAAGGGAAACCCTCATACATTGTTGGTGGGATTCTCAATTAGTACAACCACTATGGAGTACAGTTTGAAGTCTCCTCAAAAAACTAAAAATCAAGCTACCATATGATCTTATTCACTAATCCCACTGCTAGGTATATACCCCAAAGAAAGGAAATCAGTACACAGAACAGATGTTTGCACTCCCATGTTTACTGAGCACTATTCAAATAGCCAAGATTTGAAGGTGACCTAATTGACCGTCAGCAGATGAATAGATAACAAATGTGTAGTACATATACATAGTGGAGTGCTTTTCAGCTGTAAGAAAGCGTGAGATACTGTCATTTGCAATACCACGGATGGAGTCGGAAGCCATTATGTTAAGTGAAATACACCAGGCACAGAAATAAACTTTCCATGTTCCCTTATTTGTGGGAGCTAAAAATTCAAACACTTGAACTCATGGAGAGAGAGAGTAGAATTGATCATTATCAGAGGCTGGGAAGGGTAGTGAGGCTGCAGGGGTAAGTATGGATTTTTCGTGGGTACAAAAAAAGCAGTTGGAAACAATGAATAAGATCGAGTATTTGATAGCACAATAATGTAACTACAGTCAATAATGAGTCAAGTGTACATTTAAAAATTACTAAAAGAATATAATTGTATTTTTTGTAATACAAAGGATAAATACTTGAGGTGGTGGATATGCCATTTCACCTGCTATGGTTATTATGTATTGTATGCCTATATCAAAATATCTCATGTACTTCATAAACATATAATCCTTCTGCATTCCTACAAAAATTTAAAAATGTAAATAAAAAGCATAATGAGTCTTTTAAAAAGTATTATTCTTACCAAATTAATGAGTAGTTTCAGCAAATTTTATAATCAGCACCTTAACTCAGAGTCTTATGGAACTGTAAATCTCATAAGTAAAAGTTGAGGGGTTTTTGTATTTAAATTTTTTTTTTTTTTTAATTTTCAAGAATTTAAAAATAAAAGGCACATTGCCTCCAAGAGAAAATCGCAAATAAATAATAAAGGGCAAACTCCCTTGTATAAAATGCTTTTTCTTCTCCCAACTAGGTTTAACTGGGAAAAGTGGTAGGGAAGAGAAAATCACTCTCAGGTGTGGTTGAATGATTGACTTTCCAAAAGATTTCCTGGACACTACGTTAGATAAGAGGCTAAGTAAGGAGTTTGGCACAAAAATTTAAGTCGGAAGCTGCACCATGACTAGCTCAATGTTTTTAGGCCCTTACTAGAGACCTAAGTCTGGCTTAGGAAGTGACAGTTGGGCCTGGGCATGGTGACTCATACCTATAATCCCAGTACTTTGGGTGGCAGAGGTGGAAGGAGCAATTGAGGCCAGGAGTTTGAAATCAGCCTGGGCAACAAAACGAGACCCCATCTTTATTTAAAAAAATAAGAAACAATGTGATAGTTAGGCACTAGGCCATCATCCCCAGTTGCTTCTTTCTTTCCCAAGATAGATTTACTTTTCTGAATTTTCCCAAAGGACCCTCTCAGCCTTAGTCTTGTTATGTGGATCCTCTGCTTCAACATGTGCTTTTGACATGGTTTTGTTTTCTTGTCAATATTATAATGAGAAAGCAATGTTGAATCAAACAACGTTATTTGAGAAACTGCTATATTTGCATTCTGCCTCTTCTTGGAGGATAGGTTTGAGGAAATTGCCATATGCATTCACACATTCTTTTTAGTGTGGGTGCAGATTTAACTTAAAATTTGCTATTTATTAAAATTTCTATGATTTATTCCATAGTGTAACCTCATTTTCTTCAATATTTTTTTCTGTTTTCATAAAAGCAGGTTAAAAACAAACAATCGAGTAATTCTTACATATATGTAGCTAAATCTGATGGACCCAGCTGACAAATTTAATTATCATATATACTAGTACCAAGGATAAGTAGACCCCTTAATGAAAGAGACTCCTGTTATGGGATGGCTGACCAAGTCATGTTTATTTTTGGTTTTGCTCTTTGGTAGAGCAGTGAATCTCATTCCATGGTTTGCACCACTTTGAGAGTTTTTAAAAAAATACAGACACATGAAAACAATGCTGGACCAATTAAGCCAGTGTGTCTAAGAGAAGGGAGCAATACTAGGGCTTCTTAAAATCCTCTCAAATAATTCTGAAGTGCAGCCAGGGTGAGATTGGCTGCCTTAGAGGGACTTATTTAAACTCCTATAAATTTGTTAATACATTTTATATGCATTCTTCTTCCCCAAAAAGTCCAATTTCTCTGTCAAGCTCTTGAACTATATGATAGTAAATTATGCTGGCCTTTATAGCCAAGGGCTGGGAATGATTCACAGAAATCAAAGGTACAGCATTTTAACACTTTACTAATTTAGTAACACATAAAAGTGAATCTCCAAATCAAGAGGGAAGAAAAAATATGCACCAACTCTGACTGATCATTCTACAGAGCAAAGAATTTACACATCAATATTTTCAAGGAGACAAAAATCTAATAGGAACTGAAGTGATTAATCTGATGCTTCAAAAGAGAATAGAAAATCTGTTTTAAAGGAAATGGATTCTGAAAATACATAGAAACATTTCAGTATTTGGAAAGAGACTTAACTTCAACTAACTATAGAAAAATAACATTGAGGACAAACTAAGGAAGAAGCCAAAACATGACATATTTTGACTAAACGTAACACATTTTATGAGGGCTATATTTATATAGCAACAATTTTCCAATTATAAGGCAGCAAGCTGAAATCATTAGAGCTCAAATTACCCGAAGCCAGCACTCACAAACACGGTTTCCATAACAATCACCTAGGGATCTTGTTAAAATGCAGATTGGATTAAGTCTAGGGTGAGGCCTAAGAGTCTGCATTTCTACCAAGCGCTCAGGGGATATGGAAGCTGTTGTCCAAGAACTACAATCTGAGCACTAGCAAGGCAGACTATTAATCTTTAAAGTCCTTGCAAATTATGTTATCCAGAAGATAGCCAAATTTAAAATGTAAAGTGCATAATGTGAACTTACGCTTCAAAAACAAAGGATGTTTTATTCGTTTTACACTTTTGTCTTCGTAACACCCTGAGGGTCCAAATGGGTGACTGTTAGGTAGAGATTCAATAACAGAAAACAGACTGACTCTGATTTTTGGTTAGTGATATCAATATCATCGCCACAGGTAAATTCCAGTTGAAAATACGAAAAAGAATTATCTTTTCTCAAAAAACACAAATCATTGACCATTAATATAGACCTAGACCAAGGTATGTTGGAGCTGGCCACTACCACTCAGGACAGTAGGCTGTGTACCTCTCTTCCCAATTCCAACACCATCAACAGTTATATCAGGTTGGCAGCTTAAAGATCGCAGCTTAAAGATGGCAGCAAACACTTTAAATGGGGCCTTAAAAAAATTTTTCCCCCCGAGTGGGTTTGCCAACATAGCATGACATATAGCTTCTGGCTTAATGCAATTCTGAACCAAAAGAAATATAAACATAATATGAAATACAGTGAGTAATGCAATGACCTAGGGAATGTCAAAATTAGAAGACCACAGGGAGCTTAAGGAGGCCGTCTTCTTATCTAAACAACGAAAATAGATATTGGGAAAAACGCCAGGTATGAGACATAAGAAGAAAACACCAAAATAACAAATGGATCAATCTAAATTGCATTAAACAGTGGTATAAGCTTAGACAATGTGTTTTAGTTGTTTCTTTGTGGTAATGGTTCAAAGACATTGGTCTTAGGACTCCTTTACAGTCTTAAAATTTTTGAATACTTCAAAGAATATTTATTCATATTATTATGCCAATTGTTTATCATATTCAAAATTAAAAGAGAGAAATTTTAAACTTGTGTATTAAGCTACTTACAAAAAGCAGCATTAAGCCTAGCATTGCATGTTAATATGCTATTTATGAGGAATAATTCTATTTTCCAAGACAAATAAAATGTAATGAGAAGAGTTAGCTCTAATAACAACAGTAGGGTCCTCCTATTTGGTTCTGCCTTCATTCTGTTGCTATATGTTTTGGTGGAAGTATATCAAGAAAATCAGTCCATAGAGAGGTAAGTATTAGTTGGAAGAGGGAAAAGTATTAATTTTTTCAGATGATTGTGAATATTTTTCTTCGATTGTACACCAAAACTTCGCAAGTAGCCTTTTTAGATAACTGTGAATATTTTTCTTTGATTCTACATCAAAACAGGGATAGTTTTAGATTCAAACTAGCAACTAATCTTTAAGAAACCAAACCAATGAACTTTTTGTATTATTACATGAAAATTTATTAGTTTATATTCTACGTTAAATGATTCTTTTTGGTCATTTGAAAAAATTGTTTCAGAGTTATGCAGAGCTTCCAAAGGTTGACATGCTTTATGATGCACTATAAAAAAACATTCTTTTTTTATTTAAAAAAGCATGGATATTTCTTTAATCCCTCCATGCACACAGTTTCTAAGTTGAAAAATTTTTTGAATGTTTCTTTTAGAGTCAGTGGTACATATGCAGGTTTGCTGTATGAGTAAATTGCATGTCATGGGGGTTTGGTGTACAGATTATTTTGTCACTCAGATAATAAGCATAGTACATGACTGGCAGTTTTTCAATCCTCCACTTCCTTCCACCCTCCTTCCTCAGGTCCCAGTGTCTATTTTTCTCTTCTTTGAGTCCATATGTACTCAATGTTCACTCCCATTTAGTAGGGAGAACATGTGGTACATGCTTTCTTCAGCTTAGTCAATTCTGCTGTTAATACTTGCATTGTATTCTGAAATTCTTCAAGTGAGGTTTTCATCTATCCCAGTTCAGTTTTTTTTTTCTTTTCTTAAAATGGCCATTTCATCTTCATCTTCTGTATCATTTATTGTATTCTTTAGAATCCTTGTATTGGGTTTTACCTTTCTTTTGATCATTCATGATCTTCATTCCTATCTTCTGAATTCTATTTTTGTCATTTAATCATTTCAGCCTGGTTAAAAAAAATTGCTGGGAAACTAGTGTGGTCATTTGGAGGTAAGGAGACATTTTTGCTTTTTGAGTTGCCAGAGTTCTTGTGCTGATTCTTTTACATCTGTGTGGGCTGATGTTCCATCAGTTTTTGAAATTGCTGTCCTTTGGATGTTTGTTTCTTTTGCTTGCTTGTATCTTCTTTTACGTCTTTAGGGGTTTGTTTTATAAGATGTGCTCTGTTGATTGGCTTCATTTCTGGTAGACTTTGGGGGGTTGGAGCAAGGATCAGATCAACACTCCTGGACTGTATGCTTTAACTTGGGGCCTGTTATCTGACCTCCAGCTTTCTTCTCTGGCCCACTAAGGTTGGGAACCTGCTACACTGGAGAGGCCAACATTTTCCTGGACCATTCACCACAACACTACAAAGGGTGGTGCTGGCCAAAGCAATTCATTGGGCAGTGGCAGTGGGGCCCATGTTCATTTGCACATGCCAGCAGCAGTGGCAGCATGATAGGGTGAACTCTTGTCATATGGAGCCACTGGTGGTCCCAGGGCTGCCTGCCTCCATGTGGACATTGGCAGTGGTAGCCACGGCGCAAGGTGGAGGAGGGAGACAGAGCTACAGGGGTCTGTGCACATTTGCTCCTGCAGTGGTGGCAGTGCAGCGGGATGGTGCTGGCCACCTTTGTGTGCACATTCACACCAGTGATGACAGCAGCATAGCGGAGGGGGCAGGGCTACTGGTGGCCAGGTGTGCATTCACACCAGCAGCAGTGGCAGCACAGGGAAGGTGGCAGGGGTGCCAATGTCCATGCTAGAAAAATCATATTATTTTAAGCACTCCTGATCTCATCAAAAAAGTCAGTAAGAATGGAAAGGAAGTCAAGATTATGGTGACAAATGCAAGTTTTTCACAATTCTAATTTTTACCCCAAAATTCAAATACATTCATTGGCAAAGACGTTCTAAGTTGTTTTCTTTGAAGTCATGGGCTCACTTAATTCGTTTTGAGAAAATGTCTATCAAATACTCAAGTCTCAAAAACCATAGTTTGTCAGTTTTTCTTTCTAGAAAATATAGAGCTTAACCAAAAAAGAAATGAATTCAGCTTACAGCACAGTGTTTTTCTTCAAGATGTTCTGGGAACTTTGGTGTCTAGTATAAGTGCTTTAAGCATTTGCCACCCCCATTTTCTCATATAGAATATTCAAAAGGCATGTACCAAAATGCCTTGAAATAAACTCACAATGTTGTGGAATATTTTGCATCTTCAGTTGTATAAAATTAAGAGAAAAGATAGTGTCTTTGATTTTTCACCATTATTTTATGTGTGTGTGTGTATGTGTGTGTGTGTGTGTGTGAAAGTTAATTATAAATATTAATTCTTTGTAAATAATATGTAGGCCTATACACATAGATGACTAAATGTTTTTACTATACATGTTAATATAGCACCTATGCGTATGAACGAGTACATATGTATAGCTCTTGAAATTTTCAAACATTTTATGGCAGAAATGGCTAATTAGCTAAGCTTAAGTTTCGTACACTTCCTACTTTTTAAAAATATTTTACTGGTTTATGATCATTTGAAATTTTTCAAGTCATTTTACACCTGTACTCTCATCTGATTCCAACAACCCTGAGAGGTAAGAAGATGTAGCAGTTATTTTCTCCTCCTGTGTTATCAGGAACTCAAATTTTATTCACAGAAGGAACATGTTTAAAAATGTTATTTCCCAACCTCCTTTGAAGTTTGAAGAGGCCATGTGATATGAAACGGTTGTGTAGCCAATTAGCTGTAAGTTGAAGTTGACTGGGGATTTCTAATAGAGGTTTGCCCCATTTTCCTAGTCTCTTTGCAGTTTTCCTCTTGTTCTTGATAATTATAACTGAAGGTCCAGCAATTATCTTTGAGCATGAGGGAAATGCCATGGGATCACAGTGATCTTAGCATAAACGTTCTTGAGCCACTCTATCTGCTCTGGCCTGTTCCCATAGTTTTTATGTGACTAAAAATCTTAAACCTTTTTTTTTTTTGTTACATGTTGCCAAATATATTTCCAAAATGGCATAGAAGTATACTATTATTAATTTATTTGTATACATCAGAAAATGGAGGCTGATTTGTTGTACAGCCAAATAATTGGTACAGGGCAAATCTCAACTGGGAGAAATTAAGCAAAGAGAAACATCAGCCCAATGCACTTAGAAGACTAAAGAGACTCATCTCATAACTATGTGAGACAAGGAATTTGTTAACTTTAAATCTGCTATGTTTATAAAACAAAACTCTGATTTACACCACTTTCCTGCTCTTCTTTCACTTGCTTTCTTAAAGGTAGAATTAAAGACCAGGAATTCCTGACATATCTAGTAATTGAAGAATAGTTAGTTTGGTGATGTGTAAGGCCCTCACTTTCTCAACAATATGTCTGAGCTCCCTTTCCTTGCACCATTTATCCTTCTTCAAACTCACCAAGAGCTCATATGTTACTGAGAATTTTCTTATACAGGTCTTTCTTGTGTTCCAAAATCCTATTATTCATTATCATGACCTCGTTTAAGCATTACTTTCTTGGGAAAACCTTTTCAGATCTACCCCAGTTTATACATCTCTCTTATGGGAGCTATTACCATATGTTTCTTTTAGATTAGCTGTGAAGGTGTTAACCCTGGACTTCTTAAATGTCTAATACAAGTCCTAATAATTATTTCATGACACCAATACTAACACAGCTAGTACACAGAAGATGTTCAATTAATGTTTCCTATGTTTCCATGGGGAGAAAAACACAGAATCAAGGATTGAGAATAATATTGCTTTCATGTTCTTACATTTGTCAATCAATGTTTTTTAAATTGTAGTTAATGAAATTAATTTAGGGAGTCATTTCCGGACACCTTACACTAAAATTAACTCCAGATGGATTAAAGACTTAAACATAAGACCTAACACCATAAAAACCCTAGAAGAAAATCTAGGCAAAACCATTCAGGACGTAGGTGTAGGCAAGGACTTCATGACCAAAACGCCAAAAGCATTGACAACAAAAGCCAAAATAGACAAATGGGACCTAATCAAACTCCACAGCTTCTGCACAGCAAAAGAAACAATCATTAGAGTGAATCGGCAACCAACAGATTGTGAAAAAATTTTCGCAGTTTACCCATCTGACAAAGGGCTGATATCCAAAATTTACAAAGAACTAAAGCAGATTTACAAGAAAAAAACTAACAAGCCCATTCAAAAGTGGGCAAAGGATATGAACAGACACTTCTCAAAAGAAGACATACGTGAGGCCAACAAACATATGAAAAAATGCTCATCATCACTGGTCTACACTGAGATACCATCTCACGCCAGTTAGAATGGCAATCATTAAAAAATCTGGAGACAACAGATGCTGGAGAGGATGTGGAGAAATAGGAACACTTTTGCACTGTTGGTGGGAGTGTAAATTAGTTCAACCACTGTGGAAGACAGTGTGGCGATTCCTCAAGGACCTAGAAATAGAAATTCCATTTGACCCAGCAATCCCATTACTGGGTATATATCCAAAGGATTACAAATCGTTCTACTATAAGGACACGTGTACACGAATGTTCATTGCAGCACTGTTTACAATAGCAAAGACCTGGAACCAACCCAAATGCCCATCGACGATAGACTGGATAGGAAAATGTGGCACATATACACCATGGAATATTATGCAGCCATAAAAAACGATGAGTTTGGGTCCTTTGTAGGGACATGGATGAACCTGGAAACCATCATTCTCAGCAAACTGACAGAAGAGCAGAAGATCAAACACCGCATGTTCTCACTCATAGGCGGGTGTTGAACAATGAGAACACATGGACACAGGGAGGGGAGCACTACACACTGGGGTCAGTTGGGGGGAAATAGGGGAGGGACGGTGGGGGGTGGGAAGCTGGGGAGAGATAGCA
This sequence comes from Sapajus apella, assembly GCF_009761245.1. NCBI lineage: Eukaryota > Metazoa > Chordata > Mammalia > Primates > Cebidae > Sapajus > Sapajus apella. Next base: position 15,902,587 of record NW_022436981.1, on the reverse strand, counting down.
AGGGGAGAAATGCCAGATGTAGGTGATGGGGAGGAAGGCAGCAAATCACACTGCCACGTGTGTTCCTATGCAACAATTTTGCATGTTCTTCACATGTACCCCAAAACCTAAAATGCAATAAAATAAATAAATGGGAAAAATAATAATAATAATAATAATTTAGGGAGTCATGACTAACACTTTACAAAAATGAAATAGAATATAATACAAAAGAATATAATAGCTTAGAAATATCATAATATATTATATAATATTTTGTTGCTTAATGTAGTCATTCATCAATCCATTTAAAATATATTTATTGTGCATGTACTATGTTCCCTGCAATGGGGTGTGTGTGTGTGTGTGTGTGTGTGTGTGTGTGTGTGTGTGTGTGTAGTGGGATACAGGGTCATATAAAATTGTTTTTAAATGAGAGTATAGTCTCATTTATTTGAAATAATCTGGGATTTCTGCCTATCAAGCCACTCCTTGTAGGAGACTTACATTCCCTGTCTATTGACATTTGGTTTGGGTACATGACTTGATCTGGCCAATTAAAAAGAGCAAACTGATATGTACTACTTCCAAGCAGAAGATTTAGAAGTCATCTTATGGTTCCACCTTTGCTCTTTTTTTCTGTGCCGTAAATCTGATGATATCCTAGATAGAATCTAATCCTTAAGCCTGAGTCTTGGAATGAAAATGACATAGAGTAGAACTGTACTCAATCCCCAATGGACATATTTTTGGCACAAGAAACCAACTGAGAGAGAGGGAAAAAGAGAGAGAGAGGGAAATTTGAGACTCATCTGCAGCAATAGTCTGACTTGGGCCAAAGTAACTATTATCTGCTGGGCAGATACTACATAAGAACTCCTTGGTTTCAGGGTAAAACAATATGGATGTGAGTGTGTGAAAGGAAAAATGATACTGGGAATGCCATTTTTCTTATATAGGTCTTTCTAACATTTCAAAATTCTGTTATTCATGACCTACTTTAAGCATCACTTTCTTGGAAAAACATGTCAGATGTGCCCCAGTTTATATACTTCTCTTATGGGAGCAATCAACATGTTTCTTTTAGATTAGTTGTGAAGATATTAACCCTGAGCTTTTTAAACATCTAATTCAAGTCCTTGTAATTATTTCATGATACCTATACTAACACAAGTAGCACACAGAAAATGTTCAATTAATGTTTACTATACGTTCATGGAAAAAAATATACAAATATTTTCTTAATACGTAGATGTTCCCAATATTGTCTTTGGACAAAGTATCCCAAGCAAAGAAACCCCAGTTAGACAAACTATGGTACACATAAACATAAATGTGTGTGTGAGAATGTGACAAATGTGTATTTTCATGATGTTCATAGTCATTGGGAATATTGTCATCATCATTGTTAATTATGGATATGTGCAAATAAACAAAGTGAGAAAAAAATCCTAAAAGTGACATCTGTCTGCATATAAATATTCAAAATAAAGCTGTTTATGTGAACATTTTGTCGTTTTTCGGCACAACTATTATGTATATCATTAGAAATATATCAGAATAGTTTTGTTGTTTTATTTTATTTCCAAAATAAACTCTAAACATGTACAACCAGTTTTCATGGTTTCAGGCTTATGCTGTATGCTCTTATGGTCACACACACACACACACACACACACACACACAAATATATATATAAGGCATAATTATCAGTCCTAAAGATTTTCTCTTAATATATAAAAGCATATACTTATTCTTCTCCTTTGAAACTAGTATAATAATACATGTCTACTTAAAATGTTTACTGGGCCAACTTATTCTGCCTGACAGGTCTCCCAATTTGGCCTGATAAAAGAATTCAGTTAATGAAATTTAAAGAAGCCTCATTTTCATCCTTTTTTTAAACACAAATATGTATTAGAAATCTGGCAAAGGCTTCTTTCAAATTGAACTATTGAACTCAGGGCAGTAAAAGTCCCTCCCCAGGCAAGAGATTTAAATCATTTTCAAAGTTAATTTCCTGCTCCCAGATGGAGAACAAATCTAATCGGGTTTACTTCATTCTTAGGATGAACAGGAAAATGTCACTTGCATACTCAAAAAGGAAAAAGAAAATCTTAGGGAAGGCAGTCTCCAATCCACCTCACAGCAGACAAAGAAAGTAATCCTGAAATGGAATGTATGGGGTCATTTTGAATCTGAAAGCAGATCTAAATTTAATCTAGACAAACCTCTAAGCTTACTTCTAACCTAGTTCTGTTCAGAGATGATGTCTGTTTACAGCTAAAATACACGTTTTTAAAACTGTTCGCTGTAAAGGGGAAAAACACTTTCGAGTCCTAAGAAGGGATCCAAGTAAACTGCCTGAGCTTAATATGTGAAATGACGTTAGAAACCTTCAAAGCCCTATGGACAGTAGGAGATTTTTTCTCCTTATCAGCTATAGCTTAAATATAAGACAGGGTGAGTTGACGTTTGAATCACAGAATAATAGTACTAAAGAAATAGTGAAGTAAATATTCTTGTTCTTGATTTAACAGCTGCTGGACTCTATTTAAAGCTGTGTTGCTATGCACCTGTTAGGGAAGATTCGCATCTGCTGTTGGCAGACATTGAGCACCTGCATCCCTCAATGGTGTTCTTTCTTGGTAACCAAAGCAACCTCAGTAAAGAAGCAGGTGTATCATTAGATCTTCATGAAGCAGGTTGACACTGGCTGGTCTTCTCTCAATCTACCCTACCACATATGGCTTTGCATGGCCTCCAATGAAAAGAAAAGTAGTAGGTTACAATCTAACATGGAGACATTTTCCTAAGTAAATTACATAACTTTATCTCTTCTTGAAGGACAAATTACCCCTGAAGTCAGCAACACAAAAAACTCTTTTCAGAAAGAGCTACAACGGACTTCATAATATTAAAGTCCACATTTTCTTATGAATATGAAGTAGGAAAACAAGCAGAGGCCTTTAGAGTTTGAAGTAGAATTTAGACCATCCTTTGTTTTACGTATCAGTTCAGGTTGTAAAGCAGAAGACGTTAAAAAGAAAAGAGAAAAGAAAAATTTGTCTTATTTTTTGAAACTTCCCCAGGACATCCCCATTTCTTTCACCATTGCTCTTTGTTCTGTTCTTATCACTGTTTTTGCAAGTTTTGTAAGTTCCCGTTTTCCAATCTGAGCAGCACAGCGAAGGTCACAAGATATGCCTGAATTGTAAACCTGTCACCATTTGATAAACTGCCTTTGTTCTGACTCTGTAAGCCTTCTTGCCTGCCTTGCAGGTTTCATGCCACTAAACTAGCCAACCCCCTTTGGTTGTGTGTATAAAAGTCTAATCCTGTCTTTGCTCGGGTCTCAGCCTTTGGATGCTAATCCACTGAGCTGGTGCGCACCTTAATAAAATCTTCCAGTCTCACCCATTATTCTCTCTTGTCCCTTGATTCCTGCAACATTTCTGGCCACCCAGATGGGACTGGAGACGAAAGCTTTGCTGTCTCCTTTGCCTGTGGGTCTGGGGAGACCTGTGACCTCAGGCGCTGCTGGGGGAGTTTAAACCCGGGGGAGGGTTCAGCTCTTCCACAATCCGGTGCCCTTCCCTGACAGTGCAATGGAACCTAAGGGGCTACAGGAGGATTCCAGGACCAGCGGGCTACAAGGCTGCAGTAAGGTTTGGGGCTCAAGGCAGGACCCATCCCATAAGAACGGAAGGAGAGTCTGATCTACTCTCAGGGCGTACCAAGTAGTCCGACCCAGAATGTAGGGGGGCTCACAAAGTCAGATTAAACCTACGCCCCAACCTCAGAAGGGAAACTGGGAGCGGGGAAGTCTGTGAATGCGTGTGTAAGAGCGCAGTGGAGTGTGTAGGACCGCAAGTCTCCTTAGTGTGAGGCTGTACTTCGCGGGCAAGTGCGGGACTGACTGGGGCTAGTAGTGAGCCGCATATGGCTTATGGAGGCCCCCACAATTTAGCGATTGTGGGGTCCTGGTTCAGGATTTATATGAACCCTCCAATGTCAAGTGCATCTGAAATACTCCCGTGAAGGAGGCGGTCTAATCAGTTTGTAAAAGTAAATAAAGTGAAGAGAGTGAGTTGCACTGTAATTGGGAGGAGATGGGAGGAACCGTCGAAATCCACCGCGTTAGAAAGTATGTTAAAGAACTTTAAGAAAGGTTATAAGGGAGATTATAAGATCAAGTTAGCCGCCCAGAAATTAAGAACTCTGTGAAATAGAATGGCCCTCTTTTAATGTTGGATGGCTGGTCCAAAGAACAATACATAAAGGAACAACTGTGTATCAAGTGGCAACTAGGGTGGAAGGACAGCCAGAGTATGCAGACCAATTTCCTTATATTGAATCATGGCTGAATATAGTCCAAACCCAACTGGAATGGCTACATCCCTGCCTGGCAGCTTACTGCAAAATGCTAGTACTTGAGCAGAGCCTAAAATGAGAGAAAAAGTCAGCTTTGCTGGGAGCTTTGGAGACAAAGGAAAAGCCACAGCAAAGACAAGAAAAAACGGTTTTGCAAGAACCACCAGAGGAGATAGAAATCCCTCCTCCCTATACCACTATCTACCAAGCTCTACCAAGGCCAGCCTCCAAGGAGTCAAGTTCAGATGATCATGAGCCCCAGGTTTCAACCCAAAAGGAAAAATCAGAACCACCGTCCCAGGAGAACAGCGAGGAAAGTCAGAATGATCAAGCAAGTCACCTCCGGTCTGGCAGCACTCAGGCTTTGCAGATGCCCCTCTGGGAAACTCGAGGACTCCTCTATTATGATCAACATGGCCATTTCCAAAGGGGGCAATGGACCTTCATCTATCAGCCCTTCCCAACCACTGACCTCCTTAACTGGAAACACCATACTCCCTCCTACACGGAGAAGCCCCAGGCCCTTACAGATCTAATGCAGTCCATTTTTCAGACACATAACCCAACATGGCCAGATTGGAAACAGCTCCTCCTGACACTGTTTAATACTGAGGAGCACTGAAGGGTGACAAAGGTAGCCCTCCACTAGCTAAAAAACAATGCACCAGAAGGCACACTTAATGTCCAGGCACACACTCAGGGCCAATTCCCAGAAGCAGACCCACACTAGGACCCAAATGATACAACCCAATTACAGTACCTGCAGAAGTTCCGAGAGGCACTGAGGGAGGGCACAAAGAAAGCAGCCAACAGAAGAAAAATATCAGAAGTATTTCAGAGAACTGATGAAAGCTCTAGCCAGTTTTATCAGAGACTCTGTGACTCTGTGAGGCATTCCGGTTCTACACCTTGTTTGATCCTGAGGCTACTGAGAACCAGTGCATGGAGAACATAGCATGTGTAGGATAAGCCCAAGGAGACATCAGGCAGAAACAACAAAAGCTACATGGTTTTGCAGGCATGCCTCCCAGATTTTGGAAGTGGCCAAGGTGAATGTTAACGGTGACCAGAAGGCAAAAAGGGAAGCCAATCAAAGACTCAGGAAGAAAGCCGATCTGCTGGTTGCAGCATTCATGGAAAGGGGAGCAAATGTCACAAGAGAATGTGGTTGTAAGCATGGACGAGGAAGGGGCCAGAGCAGGAAAAGATCCAAGAATCAGCCAGATTGGATAAGGTTCAATGTGCATGATGTAAGAAGAAAGGACACTAGAAGAATGAATGTCCAGGCAATAATGAAGGAAACAATGTAGGCCATAAAGCTACAAGATCACCCGCCAAGGGCTACTGCACAGAAGGAGCCAGACATTGACCTTATCAGGCTAGAAAGAACCAAAAGGTATGAAGACTAGGAAAGACCAGGCTTCATCTCCTTAGGCCCCCAGGAGCCCATGGTCACATTGGAGGTAGAGGGTCAACTGAAAGACTTTACAGTAGACACAGGGACTGAAAACTCAGTAGTGACACAGCCCGTAAAGCCACCATCCAAAAATCACGTGACTATTGTTAATGCTAAAGGGGTACCAGAGAAAAGGCCATTCTGCCATCCTAGGACACGGTTCATAGGGGGACAAAAGGTCCAACATGAATTCCTATACCTCCCAAATTGCCCAGTTCCCTTGCTAAGAAGAGATCTGCTCCAAAAACTGCAAGCCCAGATTGCTTTTAGGCTACAAAAGAACATGCCTTTAAATCTGACTCACCCAGGGGCCATGGTGTTAACTCTTACCATCCTGCAAGCTGAGAAACAAAGACTATACTGAGAGGGGCTGCCAAAACCAGGGCTAGATGAACTAAATAGGCTGTCTTGTAAAATTCCTGGGGTACAGGCCAAAGATAACCCACGTGGGATGGCCATAAACCAGGTGCTGGTGATAGTGGAACTGAAACGAGAGGTAACTCTGGTTCAGGTTTGTCAATACCCACTTCCCTATGGGCCATGATTTTTCATGTCACAGGAGTGTGTTGTAGAGATTATTTTATCACTCAGGTATTAAGCCTAGTACCCATTAGTTATTTTTCCGACCCTCTCTCTCCTCCCATCCTGTTAGTTCCCAATTGTAATGAGATATTTGGTTTTCTGTTCCTATGTTAGCTTGTTAATGATAATGGCCTCCAGCTCCATCCATGTTCCTGCAAAGAACATGATTCCATTCCATACTATGTATGGTAGCATAATATTCCATGGTGTATACGTGTCACATGTTTATCTAGCCTACCACTGATAGGTATTTGAAATGGTTCTTAAAAGGTCTTTAATTCCTCTTGAGCTGATTTTTGTATATGGTGTGTGATGTTTAATACTGAGTGACAACCTGATTGAAGGATGCAAAATATTGCTCCCAGGTGTGTCTGTGAAGGTTAAAAAGATTAACATTTGAGTGAGTGGACTGGGAGAGACAGGCCCACTCTCAGTCTGTGTGGGCACCATTTAACTGGCTGCCAGTGCAGACAGAATAAAGGGGCAGAAGAGGATGGAAACAACCGACTTGCTGAGTCTTCCTGCCTTCATCTTTCTCCCATACTGGATGCTTCCTGCCCTTGAACGTCAGACTCCATGTTCTTCAGCCTTTGGATACTTGTACTTACACCAGTGTTTTGCCAGAGGCTCTCAGGCCTTCTGTGACAGACTGAAGACTGCACTGTCAGCTTCCCTACTTAAGAGGCTTTGAGCCGGGCGCGGTGGTTCAAGTCTGTAATCTCAGCACTTTGGGAGGCCGAGGCGGGTGGATCACGAGGTCAAGAGATCGAGACCATCCTGGTCAACATGGTGAAACCCCGTCTCTACTAAAAATACAAAAAATTAGCTGGGCATGGTGGTGCGTGCCTGTAATCCCAGCTACTCAGGAGGTTGAGGCAGGAGAATTGCCTGAACCCAGGAGGCGGAGGTTGCGGTGAGCCGAGATCACGCCATTGCACTCCAGCCTGGGTAACATGAGTGAAACTCCGTCTCAAAAAAAAAAAAAAAAAAAAAAAGAGGCTTTGATACTCAGACTAGCTTCCTTGCTCTTCAGCTTGTATATGGTATATTGTGTGACTTCACCTCATGACTGCATGAGGCAGTAGTCCTTAATAAATTCCTCTTTTAATATACATGTATCCTATTAGTTCTGTCTTTCTAGAGAATGCTAACTAATATATGAAGTAACGAAGGGGTCCAGTTTCAATTCTCTGTGTAGCTAGTCAGTTATCCCAGCACCACTTATTGAATGAGTCCTTTCGTCGATGCTTGTTTTTGTCAACTTTGTCAAAGATCAGATGGTCATAGGTGTGCAGCCTTATTTCTGGTCTGTCTATTCTGTTTCATGGGTCTATGTGTCTGTTTTGGTACCAGTACCATGCTGTTTTGGTTAACATAGCCCAGTAGTACAGTTTAAAGTTGGGTAGTGTGATGTCTCTTGCTTTGTTCTTTTTGCTAAGAATGGCTTTGGCTATTCAGGCTCTTTTTTTGGTTCCATATGAATTTAAAATAGTTTTTTTTTTCCTTCTAGTTTTGTGAAGACCGTCATTGTGAGTTTGATAAGATTAGCCTTGAATCTATAAACTGCTTTGACCATTATGGCCATTTTAACAATATTGATTCTCCTATCCATGAGCATAGAATGGTTTTCCATTTGTTTGGAGTCACTGGCTTTCAGTGACTATCAGATAAAGTTTGCTTTTAATTTCAACATTTTTTCATGGGTTGATTATGTAATAGTACTATATTGACCAAATGTTTAAAAAACTTTCCAAACCTGAAACATCAAATTGTACAACCTACCAGGGAAATTTTACCTGATTTCTTGTACATAGCTGGTCTTGTCCTCTGGAAATTTAAAACTAGTAAGGGCAATAAAACACATTCATGAATTAAAGTAATATATTGCAGATACTATAGAAATTGCAGATAAAATAAGTAAGGATTCCTAGGAAGGGTCATTTTGTTTCAGAAACAAGAAAGGACGAGTTTGTGGAAAAAATACATTGGAGATGGATTTTAAGGTTGGGGTGGGATTTACACGGGTAAAACAAGTATTATGGACAAAACACTACCTACCACACAGACATAAAGATATAAACAGAAGTATGAAAGCAAGAACTAAAGAAAATAACAATAATACAAGTAATAATTGTCATTTTTTGAGTACCTACAGTGTGCCAGAAATTAAGCTGAGATTTTATACATACTATATTTAATATTCCTACCAGAGGAGTACTGTTACCTTTATCAAAATGTAAAAAATTGAGGTGAGGTTCATAATTTCAGAGACATCAGCAACTATAATAAGGAAAATTCAGAATTTATGTTTACATGTGCCTGACTCTAAGATTTGTGGTATTTTTAGTGTGTTCATACGGTTCAGACCAATAAAGCAAGGTCCATAACAGGGAGTGCTTAGCCATGTTCAGTGCTACTGAGAAGTTGAATAAGGGAACTGAGAACTGACCTTTGGCAATGACCACAAGAAGATCACTAATGGCATTGAAAGGAACAGTTTTAAAGTTTTGTTGAGGCTGAATTCCTGATTACAGTGGATTACAGAGAGAATGTGATATGAGAAAGTGGAGACACTGATGGTAGGTAAATCTTTAGAGAACTTGACTGTGTAGAGAAGGAAAAAAAATTTTTCTATCTATCCTTCACAGTTCTTAGCTAGAAAAAAGATTAGTAAGGGAAAACAAACAGAAAGATATATCATGTAGATCTCATGTACACATGGGAAATATTCAGGGAAAAGGAATAAATCTCAACAAGGTGACCTAGAACCCTGACTATTATAAAGCATCTTCAATTCAAAGAAAGAAAGAAGGGTGTTGGGGAGGCAAGGTATAGGAAATTTAAGGCAGATAAAAGTTAGTAAAGTTGGTTATATAGATTCCTCTCGTACCATATCCAGTTTATAAAGATCTAAAGTAATTTCTAGTGATCAGTCTCTGTATTTCCTGGTAGAGACGGAGTGGAGGGACACCTTTTAAATGTATGTCCTGCTCTTAGGTTAATAGAGTGTAGGGACCAACAGGGAACTTCCCCTTCTGACGTTTCTCTGAAAAATCAGCTTGCAAAAGGCAGATTAATATGAGAAAAGGCAGAAAAGTTTTTTAACATGTGTACAAAGGAGCCTTCAGAATGAAGACCCAAAGATACAGGGGAAATTGTTCATTTTTATGCTGAGATTCAACAAAGTATAGACAGCCTTGTAGAAATACTGGTGGTCAAGGAAACTTGCAGTGAAACAACGCCAGTCAGGTAATTTCTTTCTGACTGGTTTTTAATATAGGTAGGGAAAGGGAAAGTTAGAGTAATATTTTTAGGTTTTATGACTGGCTTTAGGAAAAAAGCGTTCTGGTTTCTAGAACTCTACTTGAGAAAGAGGAGTTCTAGTTTTTATGGCTAGCCTTGGCAGAGAATGGGAGTGAGATACAGGAGGGTTGGAAAAGTTCAAAGAAAAACTTTTGCTTCTGAGGCCTTTGTTTTGGGGACACAAAGTGAGTCCCAACAAAGAAGAGGCAGAGAACTTTTCTTGCAGCTGCTTCTGAATTGCCTTCAGCTCAAAATAATTCTTAAGCCAAAGTGGCATATTCTGCTGTTTTTCAGTTATCAAAAAAATAGGCAAGTAAGGCAATAACTGGACAATGATTTGGGGTCAAGGAAGTTTTTTGGTTTTATATTTTTTTTGTTGGTAAACATGCTCATAGAAAGAAAGAAGATGATATAAGAAGAGAGATCATTGTAGGATCCAAGTCCTCAAGAAGGTGGCACTGCCTGGGAACCAGAGGAAGAAAGGGCTGTCTGGAACCGGTGGGAGGGCAAGAGTGGTGATAACTTATAGTGACAGAAGACGACGACCTCGGCACAGATCCAGGCAGGTTGTTTGTTTTGGTTCTGGGAAAAAAGGAAGGCATTCTCTGATTTTTTGTTGTCAATAAAATAAGAAGCAAGATTGTCAGCTGAGAAGGAGGGCAAGGGGACATAATGAAGAGTATGGTAGTGAGTTGTACTGAATCTATTGCATTCTTTTTCTGAAAATCACGGTATGAAGTCTGAGGCTGCTTGCTTTATGGAGGAAGTAAGCACACCTGGAACAGAGGAAAAAGACCGAAGTCAGCAGTGCTGAAATAAGAAAGTCCTACAAAAACCTGGAGATAATTTCTATAGACACAGATCTGAGTAGCCCAAAGTAAAATGATAAATAGATGCCAAAGTCTATAAAGCATCGTAGATACTGACAGTAAAGCATCCACAGAGCATTAGGCAGGAGGAGTGGAACCTGCTGACCATGGGAGAGTAACAGCAGTGCGATTCTCAATCTTGTGTTTCTGTATATGAAACATAGATGTGTTCCATACATGAAACATTTGTTGCATTAAGTGACAAGTTCTGTAATGGCCTTGGAGAAGCGGATGGGAAGTAACGCAGCACAGGTAGGGGGCTTCTAGTGATACCTGAGAAAATGTACATTAATCCAAATGAAGCAACAAAATAAGGAAATTCAAAGGAATTTCCTTATTTTTAGCTATGGGATAAAGCTTTGATGAACTTTCAGGTTAAAAGAATTTGAATACAAGTGTGTATTTATAATCTATTTCAGGTGGTATTCTTTAAATATGTCACTAGTTAGGTATTTGCTTATTTTTTATTCATTCATACATTTTAAAAATCGTATTACACAAATGTGTTGTATAAAACTAGTTTATATATAACAGTCATTTATATAGATACTACAATGCGTGTGGTGCAAACAGCTTTACACACATTAACTCATTTAATGGAAACAACAACTCTTTGACATATATACTGTTATTATATCCATTTTATAGATAAGGGAATTGAAGCAAAAGTCCTGCAAGGATTTCATCCTTAGCAACAGGTGAAGCTAAGGCTGTACATGCTGACTGACTCCAGCTGCTCTTACCCTCTACCATAGTGTTTTATCGTCTAATTACAGACATTGAGTGCAATAAGTACATTAAAATAATAAAACTAGAGAACAAACTAGATATAAGAAGGAGAGAAAAATTATTGTGCCAGGACACAGTGCAAGAACCACTAAATAGATTTCTAAGTTTTTTAATGTTCGGGGTAAAAATAGAAACATAATTTGTAAATCTGCAGATTTGGCATTACTCCTGCCTATAGATAAATTACAAGAGGTGACAGTCTCCAGTGATAAATTATGAGTGTTATGGGCTGAATCGTGTCTCCTCAAAATTTATACGTTGAAGACTTAAACCCCAGTACCTAACAATGTGACTGTGTTTGAAGATGGGTCCTGTAAAGATACGATTAGGTTATGAGGCCCTTAGGGTGGGCCCATATGAAGCCATTAGAATGGTCTCTTACGGGTTCTTACAAGAAGAGGAAATCTGGACACACAGAAAGACACCAGGGATGTGCACAGAGAGGAAATGTCGTGTGGAATGAATACAACTAAAAGGCAGTCATCTGCAAGCCGAGGAGAGACTCCAGGAGAAACCAAACCTGACAATAAGATCTTGGACTTTGAGTCTCTAGAACTTTGATATTATAAATTCCCTGTGTTTAAGCCACCCAGTGTGTGGTATTCAGTTACGGCAGCTAGAGCAAACCAGTACAACGGGGCTTGTATTTTGCAACAAAACGGTTTAAACGGACCTCAGGACAGAAGCGGAAATTTTGACCAAGATTATTCATCAGTGGAGTACGAATGAAGAAAGCGGAAGGCCACACTATAACCCCTGTAGAACCAGATAACCTCGCCCGCTATCCAATAACAATACAGCTAGTTGAAATCCAATGGTAATTATATTAACTAAACTCTAGGTACTGGCCATTTCTCCTGCATATTTCAGGGAAATGGGGGGAAAAAAGCAAAAGATGCTTTCACAATAAAGGATGATCCTTCATTACGTGATTTTCTTTGCCAAAAAAAGATTATTTTCTCCCATCTCTTTTATTTTAGCTGCACATTTTTGTAAAAGCTACTTGCAGAAACATGTTCTGAAAACTGACATTTTCAAGCAGGTCCAGGCACTGCGCAGGGCACCAAGACAACCCTCTCAGCATGTTGACCTCTGCCTTTCCGTGAGCCAAGTTCTGATCGCAGCGGGAGATTTGAACTCATTATGAAACAGAATTCAGCTTCCAGAACTGGGTACCATATGTCTTCCTTGGTGATAAGGTTGACATTTGCATCCATTGAAAATACATAAGTCAAGTCATTCTTGTGCTAATGCTCAAGGGAAGAACCTGCTGCTGACTTAAACCCAGCATTGACAGATAGCAGCCCTGGATCTGCAGGTTTTCACATCAGCACATCTTCCACAAGGTGCAACTGTAAAGCAGTCATGCCTTAGAATTTTGAAACAGGCAATAGATACAGAGGTAAAAGGAAGTTAGGATTTTTGCTTTCTCTTCTTCTGTCTCTATAGCTTACACTGCTCATTGACTTTCCTCTCATGCAGTTTCCAGTTGTTTCTTTTTTACAGGCAATTAGTTTCTCGATAGAAAATTTTAGTAGTCTGTTTGTGCTCTGTTTTAATTGGAAAATGTGAATATTACCTTGCATCAGCATAGAGTTGAGAAAAATTCATTTACTGAGGTTTCTTATTGTTCACTACATTCTATTGGTGATCCATTATGACCTTTGAGTAATATTTTGTAGCAGAACCAGAATAAAAAGTATGCAGAAATAATCATTTACATTATTCTTTAATATCGAGGGACTGTGTTAAGAAAGAAAACTTCTCTTCCTGGGTCCATGAGGGGCGTGGTTTCAAAGGCAAGAGTTTCCCAGTGCCACGCCCCTATCCATGACCCATCCGGGAGCGCAGAGTTCTTTGGGTTTCCCCAGCCCAGGCTAGGTAGACGAATCCAGGTGGGCTTCTTTGTCCAAAAAGCCCCCGGAAAGCTCTGGGAGGAGCAGGCTCTGTTGTGGACCAACAGCCAATCTGGTATCAGAGTTAAAGATCAATCACCCCAGAGGAAGTTTGAAAGAACTCCTCTCATTGGATGATAACACGAATGAGGAGAGAATAACTCCAGTGTTAAAACTCGCTGCTCCTTACCTATACGGATTCCTTCTTTGGATCCCCTCCGAGGACAGCGTGGGAACTGTCTCTCCTTCTCTCTCTTTCTCTCTCTCTCTGCCTAATAAATTGCTCTCTGCAAAACTCTTTGGGTCCACAACATTTATTCCAATGGTAAGCTCACCGCACCTCTGGGACTCCTTTCCCCATTCTTTGGGGTAAGAAGCCAAGGACCTCAGATCAGGGAACTAGAAACGTATTTGGGAGGTCCCTGCTCCCTCCCTCAGTTACAATATGACCTCGATAAACAAAAAACTCTAAGATGTAATAATGACTGTTAACCTACACTCATTTTCTAATTTATTTTTACACCTTAAATGTATTCAAGTTCTTGCTTTGTTATTTATGTGACTTTAGTCAAGCCATCTTAAATCACCACAATTACTTAATAATGTCTGTCATTCTACAAACAGTAGACATAATGTTATTTAATTATTTCATGGCCAAATATTCATTTTGGATCTTTGGGAAAATGTGGGGTTGGTTGACATTCCACTAGAGAACAAGAAGAGGAAGATAGATTTAATAAAACTTGAATTCATTGTCTTTATGTTAATTGTGTATTTGAATACCTAAGACTTCTCTTTAAATCGCTGAAGTAATAGGGAACAATTCAGCTTTTAGTTGGTTATTTTGCTATATTCTTGCAATGCAACCAGGCTGAAGAAATTACAGAGGTCAAAAACAAACAGCGTTGGGGGGCTGTGTGGCAAAAGCAATGCTCAGGTAGTTAAGAGGGCCTGGCTTTTTGCCTTGTTGCCCCTGATTTTCTGCATCATCTGTCACATTCACAAGATCTGTCACATTTTCCTCATCTATAAACAGCAGTAGTGAGACCTTGTCTGATATGGTTTGGATTGTGTACCCTCTAAATCTCATCTGGATATGTAATTCCTAGTGTCAGAGCTGGGGCCTGTTCGAAGTGTTTGGATCATGGGACGAATCCCTCGTGGCTTAGTGCTGTCCTCTTAATAGTGAGCTCTCGTAAGATATGGTCATTTAAGGGTACATGGCACTTCTGTCCCCACTCTCATTTTCCTGCTGCTGCTTTTGCCATGAGACATTCTGGTTCCTGCTTGGCCTTCCACCCTGAGTAAAAGTGCCCTGCCTGAGGTTTCCCTAGAAGCTGAGCCAATGCCAGTTGGGTGCTTGTACAGCAAGCAGAACTGTGAGCCAATTAAACCTCTTTTCTTTATAAATTACCTAGGTTCAGGTATTCATTTATAGCAACCAAGAATGGCCTAACATGTTGTGTATCTAATGTTTCTTGCGATTAAATTAGGTGATGCATAAAATGTAGTTAGGAAATATATAAGTATAAAGTATTCTATTAATTGGAAGCTTATCTGTTGGTTAACTTGGTTAACTTGAATGGTGACTTAGTCTAAGCATGAAAAGATTCTTTCCTAAGTGTTACTCCTCAGAACTGGTATTGGATTGTGCCTGTTATATACATTTTATTTAAATAACATTCTTACAGATTTAAAAATACATCTACATAGTCTCATTTAATTGTGTGTACATATTATAGACTCCATGATATTAGGCAAGGTGTCTTGGTATGATAGGTATTTGGCAAATAATGAAATGGATTTTGACTAAATGAATCACCTAATAAATTTGAGTATGTTCAAGGCATTTGGTGGTCACAAAAGGAAAAGAAAATTAGATGATAAAGTATTGTAAAGTTTATACATCATTTAAAAGATGTTGAGTGATTTCCGGTAATTATATAAAGAAGAAACTGTCTCCCCTAAATTATTATTTTGCATTATTATTTCAATTGTTAGTATAGTTTTCTTATCATTAAAAAATTATTTTTCTCTTGTCAAGGAGACCTGGGATGAAAGTTTAGCCTGCTTTATTACCCTGGGGCACTGGTGGAAGTTGATGGGCAACCGCTGTGAGTTAAACTTCCGGGAAATGCGACCTAACCTAGCAGCAGTCAGGAGGTCAGGAAAGGCAAAGGGGTGAATATTTAAGATAATAATCATCAACCTAAAAATAAATGAATCTATCTTGGTCAGGTTTAAAATTCACAAATAGAGCCTTCCATTGAGTTGTAACTGAAGATTTAGGAGATGCATCTGTCTCCTTCCCTTTCTCCTTCCCTCTCTTTCTACCGTCCTGTCTCCTTTTCCTTCATTTTTACTTTCCATCAGCTCTCGGAGTCCTTTTTATTCCCCATCTAGGCTTATAAATGATTCTACTTTTTTAATATTCCACAGTTACTGCCTTTTGCTTTCAGATAAGTAATTTTCTCTGCTTTCGAAGATGAAACCATAGAGACTGGTCTTGTCCACTATTTCCTTTAGTAATCTTCTCACCATTGATATTACTACAATTTATCAATGCTTCACAGGCTATTTCTTTTAATTCCTGTGTTTTTTAAAATACTTAGGTCCTTAACTAAGTATAACTAGTATCATCACCTATGTAATATACAGTTTTCCAAATAGAAAACAAAGGTAAGTAGCTATCCATGTAACAAAAATGGCTTATCTGTTTTTTCCACGATAAGCTGATGAGAAAATCCAGTTACGTATCTAAGAGCACGCTTTGCTTGTAATATATATTTTATTTCACTGGGAAGGTAACTGGAGCTTTGAAAATTGAAATACTTGATAGCTAAAAAGTATTACAGATAATACCATAAAGCTCAAACATTTTATAAGAAAACATATAAGACTCATATATACACTGATTTTTAGCCCCAGTTTCAAGATTCTCTTCTATTTTCACCATAAATACAGTATTTAGATTGTATTTGTCAATTGTATCTCTGTAACATATTACTTACATAATTTGCATTTGAAAGAGTGGTATGGTATTACCTTTACAAAAAAATTTCTTATAAAACTTTGTAAAATGCCTGCATAAAGATACCTCATAATAATTATATTGAAAGTGGGAGTTGTCTAACATTAATTTTACTATAGCTTAAAAATAAAACCTAATAGTATTTTATTCAAGCCTGATGCTAGAATATTTTCTGCATATCAGATTTTTTATTTTAATTATTTTATTCTAGTTGTACTAAGCTACATTTGCTTATCTGAATTTTTTTTTTTTTTTTTTTTTTTTTTTGAGACGGAGTTTCACTGTTACCCAGGTTGGAGTGCAATGGCGCGATCTCGGCTCACCGCAACCTCCGCCTCCTGGGTTCAGGCAATTCTCCTGCCTCAACCTCCTGAGTAGCTGAGATTACAGGCACGCGCCACCATGCCCAGCTAATGTTTTGTATTTTTAGTAGAGACGAGGTTTCACCATGTTGACCAGGATGGTCTCGATCTCTTGACCTCGTGATCCACCCGCCTCGGCCTCCCAAAGTGCTGGGATTACAGGCTTGAGCCACTGCGCCCAGCGCTTATCTGAATTTTTATCCATTTCTCCTGCATATATGTATGAAACAGTTCTATTATTTATCAATGTATTATAATCTCAATGTAATAAAATTTTTAATTAACCTCTCATATTTGAAACCATGATTTCAATTTTCTTGCATTATAAGATGGTATATTTTCTCCAAACACAAGTATTTCTAGGAATTTAACTGTTAGAAATATCCCTACATTTTAAACCTATGACTGAAACACGAATTATTTCCCAACTATTGTCCATGTGTACTATGGCATATAAATCAAGAATATAGATTTCTCAAAGCATATGGAAAAAACCAGTAAACAGAAAATTTGTAATATAACTATATATGCAAATTTATATATTATGAGGGCTAATACTTTGAAAAGCCTTTTAAAATTAAAATATTTGGGTTAATAGTTGTGTGTGCTGATTTCTCTGAGACAATTAGTTTTATCCATCTAATTTGTATTTTCTTATCCCATTAATCAAATGTAAAGCTTAATGTAAATACAAATTCACTGAGAGTAAGCAAAATAAGAATATTAACTCGGATTGTACTTCTTTGTGGCTTTGTGCAAATCACTTAAGCTATTTTACCCTTTTTGGCTGTTCAACATTTACATCACACTCTTCTGGAAGCCATGCTTTATTTCCCTAATAGCAATTGATTCCTTCTCTCTGCCTTTTCACAGCCCAGTGTTTGACCATAGAACATACCACATTTTTCTTCTTATGTTTCAATTTAAGTTCATTTCCCTCACTAGATTTTAAATTCTTACTGGTCAAGAAACAGGCCTTTTCTTGTAATATACCTCAGGATATTTTGAATTAATGACATTTGCTTAATGACAAAGTTTTAAGTCTGGAACTCTGAAGGATCAGTGATGTTACCCTGCTTGCAAACTAAAGAGTTATCATTCTGTAGAAACTTGAGACCTCTAGTTCAGGGGAAAGAACATTTACTCATAGAACATGCTGGACAAGTATCCTATGTTCTAAATCCCTGCAAGCCATGCAATGAGAGCTAAATCTGCACCAGAGGAGAGGAATTTTGAAATGTAAAAGTTGGAGCTTATATAGGGCACTGCAAAGTCTTACCGTTCTCCACTTGGAAAAAGAAAGAGAAACTTTGCTTTGTAATGTAGACAAATGCTCTCTAGAAAAAAAAGGATAAAGTTACTAAGTCACTATTCTGAAATGAAAACAAATAGCACTGAGAGATACATCTCTGGTCATTCCAGTGGCTCTATTTGTAGAGGTGCTATACAATCATACTTTAATTCAAGTGCCAGTGCTCTCTTGCTCAAAATACTCTGATTGTGCAGAATATTCATGAAACATTATCTCCAATCGCACATAAATAAGGTGATATTTATTGTCCAAACTAGAAAGTTTTTGGGAGTGAAAGGGGTGCCATTAAAATTTTTGCCAGGACAATATTATGAAAGACAAAGGAAGACTGAGAAACTATTGTAGATTAAAAAAAGAGGTGCACGTGCACAGACATCATCACCCTGCCCCCACCAGCGTGCATGCACCCCACTGCACCACTGCCACCAGCACTCATGCATGCATGGTCCCTGCCACCCCACTGCCACTGGTGTGTATGTGTAGAACCAACCATATTACTGCCACTGGCATTGTATGCATGTACAGATCCTGCCATGTCACTGCCCTGCTGCTGCTAGCACACATGCATGAGTGCAGACCCTGATGGCACCACTCCTATGAAGTACTTTTTTGCCAGAACCCCCCATCAGAGTAATGCTTCCAGTGGACTGGAAACACCTCAGCCCCTCCAACACAGCAGGTGCTTAACCTCAAGTGGCCAGAGAACAAAGCTATAGGCCTGGTACCAGCCCTTAGGGTTAGAGAATGCAGCCCAGGTGTGGTGAGAGGAGCCTTGGATCCCTGAAATCCTAAACGAAGCCACTTGTCTAAAGCCAACTCATACCACAAGTGAACCCTCAAGGACATCACATAATGTAAAAGCAAAAAACCCCATCCAAAAAACAACAACTTCAAAAATTAAAAGTACCTCAGCCCACACAGAAGGTAAAGAACCAGTACAAGAACTCTGGCAACTCAAAAAGCCAGAGCATCTTCTTACCTGCAAATATTCACACTACCTCCCCATCAATGGTTCTTAGCCAGATAGAAATGACAGAAACAACAGACATAGAATTCAGAATATGAATAGCAACAAAAATCATTGAGATTCAGGACAAAATAAAAACTCAGTATAACGAATTGAAGTTATCCAAAAAATGATATAACAGCTAAAAGATGAAATAGCAATTTTAAGAGGGTACCAAATTGATCTGATAGAGCTGAAAAACCACAAAAGTTTCATAATACAATCAGAAGATTTTTTGTTTGTTTGTTTTGAGACAGAGTCTCACTCTATCACACAGAGTTCAAGTGATTCTTGTGCCTCAGCCTTCTGAGCTAGAAAATATAGAGAATGTATGAAGAAAAAAGCTACTAAGCAAAGGAAAATAAAAAAGAGCAGGGATTGCTATTTTTATTTCAGAGGAAAAAGACTTTAAGTCAACAATGATCAAAAAAGGCATTACATAATGATAAAAGGCTCAATTCAACAAGAAGGCTCATCTATCCTAAATATATATGCACCCCACTTTGGAGCACCCAGATTTAGAGACCTACAAAGAGACTTTAGTTAACCACATAATATCAAAAGGAGACTTCAACAACTCACTGAAAGTATCAGACAGATCATCAAGGCAGAAAAGTAACAAAGATATTGGAGATTTAAACTCAACACTTGACCAAATGAACGCAGCAGGCATTTAGGGAACATTCCATCCAACAACTACAGGATATACATTCTTCTCATCTGTGCATAGCATGTACTCTAAATAGGCCACATATTCAGCCATAAAACAATTCTCAACAAATTCAAAACAAAAACCAAATCATACCAAGCATACTCTTAGTCCACAACACAGTAAAAGTAGAAATTTATACTAAAAAGACATGACCAAATGATACCATGACATGGAAATTATGTAACCTGCTCCTAAATGACTTTTGGGTAAACAATGAAATTGAGGCAAAAATCAAGAAAATTTCTGAAACTACTGAAAACAAAGATACAACCTACCAGAATCTCTGGGACTCAACTAAAGCTGTAATAAGAGAAAAGTTTATACCACTAAAGCACCCACACTGAAGTAAGAAAGATGTCAAATTAACAATCTAACATCACACTTAGAGGGAACTGGAAAACAAAACCAAAGCAACCCCAAAGCTAGCAGGAGAAAAAAATAAAATCACAGCTGAACTCAATGAAATTGACATACAAAAAACTATGGAAAGGATCAATGAAACTAGAAGTTAGTTATCTGAAAGAACAAATAAGACTGATAGGCCATTAGCTAGACTAATAAAAAGAGAGAGAAGATCCCAATAAACACCATCAGAAGAGATGAAGGTGACATTACAACTACCCACAGAAATTCATAAATAAAAAACCCAAAACCCTCAGAGATGATTACAAACACCTCTTTGCACACAAACTAGAAAATACAGAAGAAAGGGATAAATTCCTGGAAACAAAGAACTTCCCAAGAATGAACCAGGAAGAAACTGAACAGACCAGTAAGTTCTGAAACTGAATGAATAATAAAAAACCTACCAATGAGAAAGAAACCTGGACCAGAAGGATTGATAATCAAATTCCACCAGACTTACAGAAAACTGTATTAAACCTACTGAAACTACTCCAAAAATTTGAGGAGAGACTCTTCCCTAACTCATTCTACTAGGCCAGCATCATTCTAATACCAAAACCTATCAGAGACACAACAAAAAAGAAAACTTCAGGCCAAGAGCTCTGATGAACACAAATGTAAAAATCCTCAATAAAATACTAGCTCACTGAATTCAACAGCACCCAGAAAGTTAATCCACCATGATCAAGTAGTCTTTATTCCTGAGGTGCAATGTTGGCTCATCATTTGCAAATCAATAAATATAATTCATCACATGAATGGAACTAAAAATAAAAACCACACGATCATTTCAATAGACACAAAACATTTTTTCAATAAAATTTAACATCACTTCATGTTAAAAACCCTCAATAAACGAGGCATTTAAGGAACATACCTCAGAATGAAAAGAGCCATCTATGACAAACCCACAGCCAATATCATACTGAATGCACGGAAGCTTGAATCATTCCCTTTGAGAATCAGAACAAGACAAGTATCACCACTCTCACCACTCTTATTCAGCATAGTACTAACCCAGAGTAATCAGACAAAAGAAAGAAATAAAAAGCATCCAAATAGGAAGTGAAACTATCTTTTTGTCCATCTCATATGATTTTATATGTGGAAAACTTCATAGTCTGTGCCCCAAAACTCCTAGATATGACAAATAACTTCAGTAGTTTTAGGATACAAAATCAATGTACAAAAATCAGTAGCACATCTATACTCGAACAATGTCCAAGCTGAGAGCCCAATCAAGAACGTGAAACAGCTCTACAATGAGAATTACAAAACACTGCTGAAAGAAGTCAGAGATGACACAAACAAATGGAAAAATATTCCATACTTATGTATGGGAAGAACCAATATTATTTAAATGGCTGTATTGCCCAAATAAATTTACATTTTTAATGCTATTTCTATCAAACTACCAATTACATTCCTCACAGAATTAGAAAAAAACTATTCTCAAATTCATGTGGATTCAAAAAAGAGCACAAAATGGCAAAGCAATCTTAAACAGAAAAAAAAACAAATCTGGAGGCATCACATCTCCCAACTTCAAATTATACTTTGAAGCTACAGTAACCCAAACAGCATGGTAGTGGTACAAAAAAATAGACACAGAGACCAACAAAACAGCATAGGGAACCCAGAAATAAAGCCACACACTTGCATTTATCAGATCTTTGGCAAAGTTGACCAAAACAAGCAATGGGTAAAGAACTCCCTATCTGACAGATGATGCTGGACCCTAACTTTTCACCACATAAAAAATCTACTCAAGGTGCATTAAACGTAAAACTTAAAACTATAAAATCCTAAAAAACAAACCTAGAAAATATTATTCTGTACATTGGCCATGGCAAAGATTTCATGACAAAGGCTCCAAAGCAATTGCAACATAAACAAAAACAGGTGAATGGGACCTAATTAAACTAAATAGCTTCTGCATAGCAAAAGAAACTACTAACAGAATAAACAGGCTACTCTGCAGAATGGGAGAAAATATTTGCAAACTATGCATCTGTCAAAGTTCTAATATCCAGAATTGGTAAGCAACCTGAACAAGTTAACAAGCAAAACCAAATAACCTCATTAAGAAATGGGCAAAGGCGGGAGGTGGAGGTTGCAGTGAGCCAAGATTGTGCCACTGCACGCCAGGCTGGGTGACAGAGTAAGAAACCGGCAAAGGACATAAACAGCAGACAATTCTCAAAATAAGACACACATGCAGCCAACAAGCATATGAAAAAATGCTCAGTACCACTAATCATTAGAGAAATGTAAATCAAAAGCACAATGAGATAATCATCTTACACCAGTCAGAGTAGCTATTACTAAAAAGTCAAAAAACAACACAAGCTGGTGAGGTTGCTTATACACTGCTCGTGGGAATATAAATTAGTTCAGCCACCGTGAAAAGCAGTTTGGACATTCTCAGAGCACTTAGAACTATGATACCATTCAAGCTGGGTATATACCCAAAGGAATATAAATTGTTCTACTATAAAAGACTCATATGTTCATCATCGCACTATTCAATATTCATTCATAGTACTATTCATATTCAAAGGAATATAAATTGTTCTACTATAAAGGACTCATGTTCATTCATAGTACTATTCAATAGCAACTATATACAATCAACCTGAGTGCCCATCACTGTTGGACTGGAAAAAGAAAAGATGGTGCATGTACACTATAGAATACCATGCAGCCATAAAAACATACAGAATCTTATCCTTTGCAGCAACATAGATGGATCTGGAGCCCTTTATTCTAAGCAAATTAACACGGGAACAGAAAACTAAATGCCACATCTTCTGACCTAAGTGGGAGCTAATCATTGAGTACATATGAACACAGAGAAGGGAACAACAGACACCCGGGCCTACCTGAGTTTGGAGGGTGGGAGGAGGGTGAAAATTTAAAAACCACCTAGCAGGTACTATGCTTATTATCCAGTTGAAGAAATAATCTGTTTATCAATCCCCTACGACACATCATCTATTCACATGAAACACCTGCATATGTATCCACTGAACCTAAGACAGAAGTTGGGAAGAAAAACTAAATAAATAAAAGAAAAATTTGGAAAAAAAAAAAATAAAAGACATATGTCACCCACATTCAATGTGTGAGCTGGATTGGACCCTGAATTTGAAATATGTAAAAAGATTGCAATAAAAGACACTATTGGGTGATTTTAAAAACTTAAGATGTATTATATTAATTAGCATATATTACATATACATATATTACAGCAAGTTTAAATTTCTTGAATGTAGTAATTTTACCAAGAAAGTAAAAGAAAATGTTTTTGTTCTTGGGATACAAGGGCTAAAGTATTCAAAGCTGAATTGCTGTAATGTCTAAAATGTATCCTAAAGTGGCTCAGAAAAAAAACTATTTTTTGTATGTGCATACATATATACACACATGTATATACAAATATACATATATATATAGACGTGTATATATATATACTACATATATATACACTATATATATCCCTATACACTGTATCCCTATATATATACAATATATATATAATACTATATATATATGTATATATATACATATATATACATGTATAAAAAGCAAGAGAAGCAAGAAAATAAACGTGACTCAATTGGAAAACTTGGTGAAGAGTAATATGTGGGTGTTTAATATATTATTCATGCAACTTTTCTAAAGATTTAAACTTTTTCAAAACTAAAAGAAACTAAAAATAGGTTTAAATTGAGACAAGGGTAAGCTGGGGTTGTGCCAGGCAAAGCAGAAAATAAGACTGCCCTATCTATAAAAATATGCTATGTGCCAATTATTATTCTAGGTTGTAGACCCACAAAAGTAAGCCACTTCTTCCTTTTAAAGAGCTCATCACACACAGGATAAAACAGATAGGTTAACAAATCTGAAATTTCCTGGAGAAAAAGTATTTGTTGTGTCCCTGTGCATTTTGGTCAATCTGAACAAAATCTGGTGAAATCTGAGAACCATGCTAAAAGATCAAACTATGGAAAGAAATTTAGAACTGTATACCTGAGAGTTCCTGAGGGAATTACTTAGCTCCAGGGGTTTGTGTTTACATTTGAAGAGTGGACTAAACCAAGGACCTTGGAGTCATCCCTGGGTTGCAAAGCTGGAGACACTGGGTTATCTGCCTACTAGACAGCTCTATTGACATATTAAAGGTTACAATTAGAATCCAAGATCCCTTGTACTATTGCATTTTTCAGATTCTCTCACTAGAAGAGGATATCTTTTTTTTTTTTTAATTGTACTTTAGGTTCTGGGGTACATGTGCAAATCACACAGGATTGTTGCATAGGTACACAGATGGCAGTGTGGCTTGCTGCCTCCATCCCCCCATCACCCACATCTGGCATTTCTCCCCATGTTATCCCTCCCCAACCTCCCCACCTACCCAATGTCCCTCCCTTTTCCCCCTCAACAGACCCCAGGGCGTGATGCCCCCCTCCCTGTGTCCATGTGTTCTCATTGTTCAACACCCGTCTATGAGTGAGAACATATGGTGTTTGATTTTCTCTTCTTGTGTCAGTTTGCTGAGAATTATGGTTTCCAGGTTCATCCATGTCCCTACAAGCACCACAAATTTGTTTTTAACTGTTCTTGCCTATGATATAGACTCCATATATCTAGAACATTTGATCTGGCTTTCATTGCATTGCCCCACAGATCAGAATTGTACCAGCGCTACTTGCTGTAAGCAAATAGAAATTTGTCTCTGATCTAAAAAAAATCTAGTATGTGCATTCAGAACAAAATTCAGTGATGACAAATATTAAACACCCAAAAGAAATACATTAGAGGTTCTCTTTAGCACAAACCCAGAGCAGGGAGCTGCTACTGTCCTTCAGGATTTGGTCTGGTTCTTGAAGACTTACTGGCACTACGAAATGAAGGAAAAAGGGTTCCCATAACAGTTTTCAATAAATGTACATTTGAGTTGGAACATACACCATATTTCCCTTTTGTGTGTGTGTGAGAGAGACAAGGTCTTGCTCTGTTGCCCAGGGGGTCTGGCAGTGGTGCAATCTCACCTCACTACTAGGCTTGACCACCCAGGCTCAAGGGATCCTCCCAACTCAGCCTCCCAAGTAGCTGGGACCACAGGCGTGTGTCACCATGCCTGGCTGATTTTATTTATTTTCTGTAGCAATGAGGTCTCACTATATTGCTCAGGCTGGTCTCAAACTCTGGGGTACAAGCAATCCTCCTGCCTTAGCCTACCAAACTGCTGCATGAACCACCATGTCCAGCCCACAATCTAAATTTATGAAGTAATTCCTGTTATCTCTCCTCATCTTGAAAGGTTGTGTGACAAGAATAACGTAATAGTGGATTTTATTTGGCAGACATTTAGGGAGGCAGCCAATACAGCAGAAAAGGCAATCACAGGTTTCAGAGCCAGTCAGTACTGAGTCTCGATCTCGACCCCAGAGCTTAAAACTTTTAATTCAACAAACAGTAGTATCTTAAAAATTGAATATTAATGTTTAATTCAAATAATTGCAAGGAGTAAACGAAACAGCCTATGCCAAATGCCTAATGTAACACTTAGAAATAACTGGTACTAAACGAGTATTTGTTCTCTTTCTTTACCTTTACCACTTTGTAAAAGGCCATGACATTATAGGAAGAAAGATGTTAAATAGTTGTAGGGCATTATTTCTACTATTTACCTACCTCTGCAAATATTTTATTTTTGAAATGGCGTTTTGTACACATATTTCTTATGTTGGTAATTGAGTATCTGTTTAACAACAGATACTCAATTTTACATGTAAAGAATGACTCTGCTTGAGTGGGTGGTGTTAGACTTCCGAGAAATCTTAAAAGAACCACCGGACTTGGAGGCATATTTTATCAGTTATCTATATTCCTTACTGCAAGTGAGATGAGTATATTAGCCACATTTTAAACTATTTTTAGGTCAAAACAATTAAATTAATAAGAGAGAAATGCCATTTTTATTTCCTTCTTTCATTTATAGCTTTATATACTTCACTGAAATTATATACATATTGCAGTGGAACATTTGTCTTTCAAATTTTTTAGATGCGCCATCTGAGAAAGAGATATATGGATTTCTCCAACTACGTGCTCTGAAAGATTTTTCAAAACTATGTGCTTTGAAATATAAATATTTATATGTATATGTATATTATATATAATATATATATTTTCTATATATAATATATAATATATATTTTAATATGTTTAATATAAATATTTAATATATATTTTTAAATTATATATAATATATAATATATATTTTAATATAA
>NW_022436981.1:15691541-15876113 GCF_009761245.1 Sapajus apella | reverse complement strand
AAAATATATAAATATATATATTATATATATTTACATTATATATTATATATATTTATATAATATATATATTTATATATTATATATCATATATTTATATATTATATATCATATAAATATATTTATATATTTGTATTATATATTTATATATTTATATTTATATGATTTATATTTAAATATTATATATTATATATACTTATATAATTTTATATATAAATATGTAAAAATAATATATATATTTATATTTATATGTGTGTGTGTGTATATATATATATATATATATATATATATATATATATAAAACTTTATATACATAGCCACCAGGATGATCACAACTGTCTTAGTGAAAATAAAGTATTGTTTGAAACTGAGGTCATCTCAGAGGAACTGTGAAACTCAGACTTCAGACATTCCCTATTTCTAAAGCTAAGAACTCCTTGGCTTTCTGAGTGAATTTAGTTGACTCATGTTTTGTTGGCATTAATAGGAGCTGAAAGTTATTCATAATCCGCTGATTACTTAGGCTGATCTTTGTTTCTTCTCCCATGATTGGTTATGGTGTAATACTCAGAGACAGAAAATTCTTTTGAATAGAAAATAAAATCATGTGCACATATCAAGGGAAGAATAGAAGGAAGATCACTAAGGGCATATAACTGTTCTAAATAATTTCTTTATATAAGACCAATGAAAATGAACATAAAATGAAAAAATGTTATTGCAAATATATTCATCACTTCTTCTGTATACTACTAATTTAAAGTTTTCTGAGGTAGTAAAACAGTTTGATTTTCCATAAATATATCGTATTAGCTGGATTAGCCAGCACCTTCTATTTCCATCTGAGATCATAACCAACCAAATGGAGCTTTGTAGGTGATGTTTGAATTGCTGTGAATGCCAAAATTATTTGAAGGAGTGTTCAGTTCACTTCCCAGAGCAGAACAACAACAGGTTAATGTAACATTATGAATAGTACACAATCATTTTCAACCCAGTGACCCCATATTATTCTACTTTTGCTCTGTCTTTCCTCATTGTCTCCCTGTCAGAAACCTTTTTCTCTATCACAATAATGAAATTAAATGAGACAAGGAAGGCTGGAACATTTTGCATTAGTCTTCCATCAACCCTGGATCTTTTTACTGTGCTAGAGCCAAGAAATCTGTCCCTCCTTCTGCTACATCTCTAAAAATTTCAGAATGGTAGAATTATTCTATCACATAAATCATTTGACAGAAAGATTCTTAAGTATCTAGAGCCAATGGTTTCCAGATGCTTAGGATCTTCCTGAAGTTGAGGTGAGGACATAATATGTCTGCTGGATCCCTCCCTTAAAATATGTACGCCTGAATACCCTTTCTTTAATTTCTCCTTAATTTATCTTCCTTGTTAAAGACTTTCTATTAAGAGATTTTAAAATATTTCATTATGTCAGAAAATTCTGCATCTTTGTGGTGACCAACACGGCTCTAGTAAATTTTTATCTTCATATTACTTGTTCTTTCAATAAATATTTATTGAGGAATTACTATATGGTTAGCACTATCTTTTCCTTCAAGAAACTTACAAACTAGTGAAAGAGACAAAGAAAAAACAATTTACTGTGCATTAAGTGCTATGATGGAGGTAAGAGAACACATGGAGTGGACATTCAATTTAGTTTTGAGGGGGTTAAGGAGGACTTTTTGGTGCAGTTGATGTTTCAGAAGGTATCTGAAGGACAAGGCGGCAAGTTTATCTAGCAAAAAGTGGGAAGGGTATTTCAAGTAAAGGGAACAATATGTGCTAGTTGAGCCAGTTAATTAAGAACGTGGTTTTTTTTGTTTGTTTGTTTGTTTGTTTTAAGCCTAGGCAATGTAGCAAGACCTCATTTCTCACTCTCTCTAAGTTCCGGGAGATATGTGCAGGATGTACAGGTTTGTTTCACAGTAAATGTATACCATGTTGGTTTGCTGCACACATCAACCCATCACCTAGGTATTAAGCTCAGCATCCATTAGTTATTCTTTCTGACGTTCTCCCTCCCCAACTCAACAAGTTCCAATGTGTTGTTCCCTCCCATATGTCCATGTGCTCTCATTGTTCAGTTCCCTCTTATAAGTGAGAACATGTGGTGTTTGGTTTCATGTTCCTGCTTTAGTTTGCTGAGGATAACAGCTTCCACTTCCATCTGTGTCCCTGCAAAGGATATGATCTCATTCCTCTTTATGGCTGCATAGTATTTCATGGTATATATGTGCCACATTTTCTTTATCCAATGTATCACTGATGGGCATTTGGGTTGATTCCATGGCTTTGCTATTGTGAATAGTGCTGAAATGAACATACACAATCATGTACCTTTATAATAGGATAATTTATAGTCCTTCAGGTGTGTACCCCATAATGGGATTGCTGGGTCAGATGGTATTTCTGCCCCTAGGTCTTTGAGAAATCAACACACTATCTTCCACAATTGTTGAATTTTTGAAATAATTTACACTCCCACTAACAGTGTAAAAGTGTTTTCTCTACAACCTTGCCAGTATCTGTTGTTTTTTGACTTTTTAGTAATCTCCATTCTGACTGTCAGGTGATGGTATCTCATCGTGATTTTGATTTGCATCTCTGATGATCAGTGTTGTAGAGCTTTTTTTTTTCATATGCTTACTGACTGCATGAATGTCTTTTTTGGAGAAGTGTCTGTTCATATCCTTTGCCCACTTTTTAATGGGGTTGTTTGGTATTTTTCTCATAAGTTTAAGCTCCTTGTGGACTCTGGATGTTAGACCTTTGCAAGATGGATAGATTGTGATATTTTTCTATCATTCTGTAGGTTGTCAGTTTACTCTGATAGTTTCTTTTGCTATGCAGAAACTCTTCAGTTTCCTTGGGTCCCATTTGTCAATTTTTGCTTTTCTCTCAATTGCTTTGGTATTTTCATCTTGATATCTTTGTCCATGCCTATGTCCTCAATGGTATTGCCTAGATTTTCTTCTGTATTTTTTTAAATATAGTTTTGGGTTTTACATTTAATATTTTAATCCATCTTGAGTTTATTTTTGTGTAGGGTATAAAGAAGGGGTCCAGTTTCAGTTTTTCTGTATGTGGCTAACCAGTTCTCCCAGCAGCATTTATTAAACAAGAAATCCTTCCCCTATTGCTTGTATTTGTCAGGTTTCTCAAAGGCCAGATGGTTGTAGGTCTGTAGTCTTACTTCTGAGTTCTCTAACCTGTTCCATTTTGTGCGAGTACCATGCTGTTTTGGTTGCTGTAGCTTTGTAGGACAGTTTGAAGTTGGGTAGCATGATGCCACTTCCAGGTTTGTTCCTTTTGCTTAGGATTGTCTTGGCTATATAGGCTCTTTTTTGGCTCCATATGAAGTTTGAAATAGTTTTTCTAATTCTGTGAAGAATGTCAATGTTAGTTTAATGGGAATATCATTGAATCTATAAATACTTTGGGCAGTATGGCCATTTCCACAATATTGATTCTTTCTATCCATGGGCATGGAATGTTTTTCCGTATGTTCATGTCCTCTCTGATTTCCTTGAGCAGTGGTTTGTAGTTCTCCTTGAAGAGGTCCTTCACTTCCCTTGCTATCTGTATTCCTAGGTATTTTATTCTCTTTGTAGCAATTATGTATGTAGCAAATAACTTCATTCATGATTTCACTCTCTGCTTGCAAGCTGTTGGTGAAGAGGAATATTAGAGATTCTTTGCACATTGATTTTGTATCCTGAGACTTTGCTGAAGTTATCAGCTTAAGAAGTTTTGGGTCTCAGATGATGGGGTTTTCCAGATATATAATCGTGTAATCTGCAAACAAAGATAATTTGACTTTCTCTTCCTATTTGAATATCCTTTATTTCTTTATCTTGCCTAATTGCCCTGGCCAGAACTTCCATACTATGTTGAATAGCAGTGGTGAGAGAGGGCATTCTTGTCTTTTATTCAAGGGGAATACTTCTAGCATTTGCTCATTCAACGATACTGGCTGTGGGTTTGTCATAGATGTTATGTTCATAAAGGTATATTCCTTCAGTACCATTTATTGATAGTTTTTAACATGAAGGAATGCTGAATTTCACTGGAAGTCTTTCCTGTGCCTATTGACATAATCATGTGGTTATGATTATGTCATCATCATTAGTTTTGTTTATGTGATTAATCATATTTATTGACTTTGTGTATGTTGAAGAAACCTCACATCCTGGGGATGAAGCCAACTTGACTGTGGTGGATGAGCTTTTCGATGTGCTGCTGGATTGAGGATTTTTACATCAATGTTCATCAGGGATAACAGCCTGAAGTTTTCTTTTTTTGTGGTATCTCTGTCATGTTTCAGTATCAGGATGATTCTGGCCTCATAAAATGAGTTAGGGCGGAGTCAGTCTTTTCAATTGTTTAGAGTCGTTTCAGTAGAAAAGGTGCCAGCTCCTCTTTGTACCTCTGGTAGGATTCAACTGTAAATCGGTCTGGTCCCGGGCTTTTTTTGATTAGTCAGTTATTTTATTAATGCCTCAATTGCAGAACTTGTTATTGGTCTATTAAGGAATTCAGTTTCTTCGTGGTTCAGTCTTGACAATGTGTATGTGTCCAGGAATTTATTTATATCATCTACATTTTCTAGTTTATATGCACAGAGGTATATATGGCATTCCCTGATGGTTGGTTGTATGTATGTGGGTCAGTGGTGATATCTCTCTTATTATTTCTGAGTGTTTTCTATTTGATTTTTCTCTTTTCCTTCTTTATTAGTTTAACTAACAGTCTGTTTTACTATTTTTTTTTCCAAAAACCAGCTTGTGAATTTGTTGATTTTTTAAGTGAATTTTTGTGCCTCTATCTCTTTCCGTTCTGCTCTGATCTTGGTTATTTCTTGTCTTCTGCTAGCTTTGGGGTTTGTTTGTCCTTGATGTGAGACCTTATTTCTACCAAAAAAAATTAGGTTAGCATAGTGGCGTACACTGGTAGTTCCAGCTACTTGGAGCAGGGCTGAGGTGCAAAGATAACTTGAGCCAAGGTGGCAGTGACCTGATTCTTCTTAGAACTTTTACAATAATTATCTTTGTAAACTATTTCATATGTCTATTACTAATTTATTATTCATCTGAGCGAATGAATCCCAACCAAAGATTTTACAGTTAGTTTTTCATAATTTACTGTTCAAATTTTTCATAAAGTACAAACTATAAATCATCTTTATTATAACATTCAATTAAAAAATTCTGATATAAATTAATACAGCTGTCAGTATATGCCAGAATATACACAAAATACATAGGTAAGTGGGTGCCTTCATATCATTTTTCTTCCTAGAAAAATAATTTAGCTTAATTTTGAAAGCTGAAAATATTAGATAACATTTCTGAATAGCTGCATGGGAATTTTCTTCAGTTTGTTTTGCATGCATACACTCTTAATCAGATCATTCTGTAGTAGTTTACATGAATCTGCATACGCAATTGCTATATCATTGCTTGCAAACCTTATATGTCCCTAATTATAATGACCATTCTGCCTATTACCAACCCATATTTGTAAAGTCCCTATAATGAATCCAATACAACCTCTAATTGTAAAATTTATTAGGTATAGTCCTGATTATCCAACTGAAAGAACAAGCAGTTTGGGGAAAGGAATTAACTAATGAACATAGACATACCCATTAGTTACAGAATGAATCTACTCTTTCAATGCTTTGTCAAAGCAATGTTTCAGGCCAGCTCTTTCAAGGGAATTGTCCCATATAGAAATGTAATGTTTTGCCTCCACTAATGCTTCCACGTTTCGAAGTCTATTCCACCTCCTCTTAAATTAGTTTGCATAAACAAACTGCTAAATATATTAAAATAGTAGATGAATTAGAGTATTTAAGGACAAGCAACACTGTATTTCACTGGGTTTGTTTCCCAAGATAAAATTTGTTTAATGTAAATTTTGTCTTTGTTTTGTAAATTTAATACATTCTGAGTTACTTTTATGCAATGCTTAAAAATTTTGCCTTCACCATTTTTTTCCATTGCTTTTCTTATCCTCATCTATGCTCTAAATATTTCATGCAGTTAGCAGACCATGTACTCCCAGACACTCTCCTAAAACCTTATTATATGCTCTTCTGTAGTGGTCCAAAACGGGGTATTTACTCCAAGGTTCTTAACATAATATTGGCATGACTACGTGAATATCAAGGGACAAATTTCTATGATATTCCAAAAGTTCCTATATATAGGCACACACCCTATCATGAATTTTCAGGTAACAATGAACCACATACAATTGTAACTGGGTTTTTTATTGGATGTTATGGGTTCTTGGCCTCCAACCTCTTAAAGAATAAGTGGTGGGGCCGCTTCAGCTGCACTGTATGCTCGCAAAGTAAAATGTTGGACCCAAAACAGTGTTGCAGAAAGGTGATTTTATTTAGGTAGAGAAAAGAGAAGGAAAGGAGAAGAGAAAGGCTTCCACGAAGAGTGTGGATGGGGATTCCAGAGGGGAAATCCCAGGGGGAGCTCCCACCGTGTGGGAGGGGATTCCAGAGAGCTGGAATTCCGGCGCAGATGAGGGAGCTCGGACTTTTATGCTGGGAGAAACCCCCACCTTCTCCAAGACCCTGGGCCAATGAAAGGAGTTCCTTAGAACTTCTGCTGGAGTGATTGACTTTTAGTTTCTTCCCGCCCCTTGAAATTCAAACATAAACCGTTCAATCTCCTGGATGGAGAGAGATGGGAGGAGGGTATGGCACTGGGAAATTATTGCCCTTAAAGCTACGTCCCCTCATGGACCCGGAAAGGGAACATATTCCCTCACAATGATGGTCCCATAGATTATAATGGAGCTGAAAATTTTCCATCACCTAGTGACATCATAGCTCTCATAAAGCCCTAGCACAATGCATTACCTTTTCTATATTTAGATATGTTTACATACATGAATACCTTGTGTTACAGTTGCCTATAGTACTTAGTACAGTAACATGCTATACAGATTTATAGCCTAGGAGCCTACACGCCATATAGCCTGGGTGTGTAGTGGGCTATACCATCGAGGTTTGTGTAAGTACACCCTATGATGGTTACACAATGATGAAATTGCCAGATGCATTTCTCAGACTGTATCCCCATTGTTAAGTGACCCATGGCTATTTTAGTGAGATACTGTTGTAGAACACCAGCAAAGTATAAGAAAAATCAATTCACAGAAAATTTAAAATCTTACTGCAAAAGATTCAATATAATATATAAATCAGTGCAAATTAGAACAACAGTATACTTTTTTTAACCCACTGGATTAGCAAATACTCAAAAAGTTTAATATCTATTGTTTATGAATGTGTAGAAATGATTATTCTCATAAACTGTTGGTGAACATATAAACTAATGCCACATTGTTTTGGCAATATGACAGTATTCTTCACATTTTTTAGATGTCTGCAATCTTTAACTCAATAATTCTACTTTTAGAATTTAATTCTTAATATAAATTCACACAGTATAATTTGTAACCAACAAAGCAAAAAAAAAAAAAAAAAAAAAAACCAGAAGCAATATAAACTGTAGAATATCCAATTAATTGAATACTACAAGGCAATTAGAAAGATGTCTCTATAAATTAAATACATATATATATATAAATGTGTCTGTGTATATATATATATATAAAATAAAATATTTATGACATATTATTTTGGAAGGATAAGTGCAATACATGTGGCAGGAACTGCAACAAAATTCTTTGGATTTAGAGCATTGGGCTAGACCTTCTCTAGGAGTGGGTGTGGACCAAACTCAGGCTAAGGAGACATAATGGGAAAAATATAGAGGGATCCTAGAAAAGTTTCCACTACTCAATAAAAGGAGAGACCAGTCTGAGCAGAAGACCTCTACTCGTTCCATCCTGTACCCTTCTTCTGGCTCTGTTATAGTGAGGGATTAATAGCTAAGCTATAGCTCCCTTCTTGTGACCATGAAGCCATAAGGCTGAAGATTAAAAAACTACAATGTAGAAGTTGTCAGAACAAAAATAATGAGGAATCTGGATCTTTGGTGTCATTGATCAGCTGCTGTCTGTCCTGTAATACCTACCTCCATACTTCTTATTCAGTAAACAATAAACGTCATTGTGATTCATGTTCTTTGTTATTTAGACCTAAAATCATTGTTCCTTGATAAAATATGGATAGCGTGATTGTGTTTGTGTAAGTGTACGTGTGTTTGTGGTTCTGTTTGTTAATTTATGACTTTAATGAAGGTTTTTGAGTTCATTCTTTAAAAGAGGCTACTTGGAATATATGCTGAGTATAAACTGTTAAAAAAAAAACAGACATGATTACTATCCTCATGTGTAGTCTAGTAAGGAAAAACGACAATCAGCAAACAAATCACAAATTACAGGAGCCCTCTGGAGTAAAGGAATATGTATTATTCTTTAGGTTGCGCTTGTCCATGTACCCTGTTTTGGCCTATAATATGCTAGCAAATGTCCCTTGAGCAACGGTCTTAAGTTTCCTTCTATGGTTTGGTTTGGCTTAGCTTTTATTCTGCCATTTACTCTAAGATGACCACGCTTTGGGCAGCCTCTGGTCCTGGGTCAGTAAGAGTCACATGGAGAGGACCTGAATGCATCTGGGGCCTGGACCAAAAAAGCCTAAAGTCTAGCTTTGTCCAGTTGAAGCCAACGCATAAATATATGAGTAAGAAATAAATAGTTGTTATTATAAGCCACTGAGTTTTGGGGTGGTTTGTTACAGACCATCATTGTGGCAATAGCTAACTGATCTATGAGCAATACTTTCATATGTTCTTATACAACTGTTTCTTACATTCAATAAATTCAAGTCTCCTGAAAGCCTCATCCTTTGTATTTAACTTTTCTTTCCCTGGGCTTTTATTGCTTTTGTGTTATTTCTATGCAGATAACTTCCAATTCTGTATCTCAACCCCTAACTCACTTACTAAAACATAAGCAATACTTGACTATAGAATTGGTACTTATGGTGGGGTTTTATATAAGTCACTCTCAGAAAGAAGGGACGTGGCTATGGAGTTATATTGGGATGCAGTGAGTGAGGATGAGCACCTGCCTTTCTTAAGAAGCAAAGTCAGCAGTACATAGTAGTAACCAAAGAGTCAGTGAAATGAACTGTGCCCTCAAAAGGTGAAGCTGTGGGATACTTAGAGGGCACAGCACCAGAGCAACTCCCACAGCATAAAGAATTCAAGGGAAGTACAATTAGATGCATATCTTACAGCATTAAATGATGTCTACTACAGAAAGTATAAATTTAATTCCCAGTTTTGGAGCAGGAAGCAGATTACCATATAATTCTGCTACAGGGTATATTTCCTCCAGCAACCAGCACTTTGAGCTTTTGTGTGTTTGTGTGTGTGTGTGTGTGTGTGTGTGCGTGTGTGTGCACGCACGCTGAAATAAAACATCTGCTAATTTCTAGCTCATTTAATTTTTCACTTTTGTGATGAAAGTTTATCTCTTAACTATCAAAAATGAGATGAATATATTTAGATTAGAAGCAGAGGATTCTGAACACCCAGTCCAGTAAAAAACACTTCCTCTGTGTATCATCCTAAACATCTATCCCACGCTGAGGTGTATCCAGTCATGAGATATCCCTTAGGCCTTAGAGGAACTGGAAAACTTAGAGTAGAAAAATAATAAAATACAACCTATGCTTTCATAAAAGATGATATATAAACAAATAAAATGATTATATAAATAAAGGCTGCAATAGAAAACTATACATACTACTACTGTATACAGCAGTGTTTTCCAAATCTTCCTTATTAGAATCATTTGGAACTTTTATTAACACACAGACTTTTCATCCTAGTGCAAACAAACTGAATCAGACTCTCTAAAAGAGGATAATTAATATGTTTAAGACACACCCCAAGTGAATCAAATAATCTGGTCAGACTGAAAAATGCTGGTAAAATTGGTCTTATTCTATAGCAGTGGTTCTCAACATGTGATTACTGGGCCAGGAGCATAGCATTTTCTGGAAACTTACTAGAAATGCCAAGTCTCAAGCTCTATGCCAGACCTACTGCCACAGAAATTCTTGGGGTAGGGCCTAGCAATCTGTGTCAGTACAAGCCCTCCAGTTGATTCCAATTAAAGTTAACATTCATGAACCATTGTTCTACAACTTTCAAAAGGGTGACAAATACACAAAAATTTAAAGTAAAAAGTAAATACCCGGATATTTTAAACTCTAAGACATATGAACAGATTTTTATTTAAAAAAAAGTTTGTTTTCTTGGAAACAGAGTCTCACTATGTTGGCCAAGCTAGTCTCGAACTCCTGGCCTCAAGTGATCCTCCTGTTTCGGCTTCCCAAAATGCTGGGATTACAGGCATTAGCCACCGTGCCCAGCTAATAGACATATTTTTTAAAATGGACTTTGACATTGCCTCTGTAAATAGTATACAAACCTACAACTTATGGATTTTTTTCCTACTTGGAAGAGGATGCTATTCTATTTACAGTTGAAAAGGTTTTATGAGCCCAGCATGGATTAAGCACCTTTAAATATATCTTTGTAATCATTAAACCACATTTCCAGGTAAGCACTTCAAGAAGAAGCTGACATTTTAGTGAGATCTTGGAAGTCTAAAGTAATTTTTTCACAAGTAAATGGTGGAAAAACTTTAATTTAGGGTAGAGAAAAGATAATTAAGAAAAGCATGAACAAAGAAAAGTAAGTTTTATTAGGACAAGAGTGAATGCAGTAGGACAGTGAGTCTTAAATGTGATCTGCCATCAGAGACACGTAGTGTTTTATTATTATTATAATACTTTAAGTACTGGAATACATGCGCAGAATGTGCAGGCTTGTTACATAGGTATACATGTGCCATGGTGGTTTGCTGCACCCATCAACCCATCATCTAGGTTTTAGGCTCCACATGCATTAGGTATTTACAGGGACACGTAGTGTTTTTTAAACACTGGTTCCAGCCCCAGAGTCTCTGATTCAGTGCATCTTGGGTGACAACCAAGAATGTGAAATTCTAGTATGTTCCCAGGTTGTGCTGAAGCTGCTAGTCTGGGGGCGATACATAGCAAATCGTTGGTATAGTAGTAAAATGGAAAATGATGGTAAACAAATATCTAGAAATATTCGTACATGAGGCATGATTGCAGAAGACATGAATTCTTATCAAAAAGTAGTGACTTCTTTTATGTATATATGTATTTATTCATTTATTTAAGGTTTCATTTAAATGAGGACCTTTGACATGGCCAGAGGCATTCAGGACAATTCTGAAATGATATGCTAGGTTGGGTCAAAGAAGGAAAGACTGAGGCATGTTCTAAATTACTCAACCCCAATTTTCCTACCCTATTCCCATTCTTTCTTCATCCTTATCAAATGACACATCTAATTATTTCTATTTTGAACACAATCAAACAAATTAGACTACAGTGTGAATGACTGATAATTATTTAACATGTTTTAATGATCTACATTTTGAAGTTGGAGCCTATTAACCTTAATAAATTTCAATTCTGAGCTACCATAAAAGTGAAAAGACAAATGTCAACCAGTGTGCATGTGACAGGAAAGGAAATGTACCTTTTTGGGTAAGGGCTTCCTTGTAGGTTGCACCCAAGGTCAGTTCTCCCCAGCTATTTTTCTTTGTAGGATATTAGCAGCTTCACCTTCTTAACCCACAGGCTTTAAACAATGCCAAGTGTCTTTGTGGTACATCTGTCCCTGACTGCAGTTGTATTCTGATTCATTGCTGACCAATTGGCTGTGCCAACTATGTGTAGTGACCTATTCTAGTTGAAATTTGTGCTTTCACAATCTATTTAGTTGGAGTATTCATGTTTCTGTAGATGACAAAGCTTAAGGATATGGCATACCAATTTTTACCTTGCATGTGAAAATATTCCCATGTCTACAGAGTTTTGCTCTTTCATTCTTATTTTAAATGCCCAGTGCAAATTCTGCTTTTATCGTGAGTTTCATGAAATCCCTTTTGAAGTTGGTGGAGACCAT
The DNA here is from genome assembly GCF_009761245.1 of Sapajus apella. Lineage (NCBI taxonomy): Eukaryota > Metazoa > Chordata > Mammalia > Primates > Cebidae > Sapajus > Sapajus apella. Next base: position 15,864,105 of record NW_022436981.1, on the reverse strand, counting down.
AAATAAATAAGACACGGGAGTATCATCATAATGGTTATATCTTTTATTTGCTCTGGTCCCAGTTATCACTTCAATTCCCTATTAAAGACGCATGTAAAAAAGAAAAAGAAGTTGCTTATGTAAGAAAATGCTATTTTCTCAGCAAATGATTCAATAAAGAGAAGTCTCCCAGCAGAATAACCTAGCAGAGGTATTATTTGGCTCACTAATGAACAACTACCCAGTCTGCAGCCACATTCCTTTCACTGTTGTCATTTCAAGAAAACCAGAGAACACTTTACTAGACAAAAGGGGGCCATAAACAGAGGAACACTGGCTGCTTAGGCAGGAAAAAAATATCGTAGCAGACTTTAACAACCACCAGTGACAGGGGATAATACATTGACAAGGAAATATGTGAAGTTACCAAGAATAGTAACAGGTAGATGAACATCAATAGCTGATTGTTTGAAAAATAGAGATGACAAGAATAAGATAGAAATTTCAGGCAAAATGAGTAACCCAGAAATTAAAATCATACATATGCATTTGAAAAATAAACTTAGGAATGAAGTGGGCAATTTAGCTATATCACCCAAGCGTATTGAGACTGTATCATCCAAGTCTCAATACACTTGGGTGATATAGCTAAATTGTAATACCACCCTTCTTGCCTTATGGTAATGAATAGCAAAATCACAAAAATTATTATTTTATTTTCTCATCATTGCAAATTGTTGAAAAATATAAGTATATGCGTATATAAAACACATCCAATGTAATATTTCACATTACAGAGAAAGAACAACAATGAAATCAGCAGGATCCATTTTCTGAATGGTCACATATTTTGAAATGAATCAGAAATGGTGCTGATGATATTTTTATTTTACTGTCTCAGAAAAATAATATATGAGCTTTCCAGCAACACTATCAGGCTGATTATGGTAGTGATGAATTAGACTTGATTGAGGTTTGAGTGATTCAAATGGTATTTTTCAAACACCACTTTTCCTGAAATAAAATGTCATTGGTGATACTTCTCTTGTGTCCTCTCATCTTTCAGTATGAAGCAAATATAGAAAAGCAAAGCACAAATAATAGTTGAGGCAAGGTCAGTGTTTAAATCAGGATATAAATTTCAAGATACTTCATATCCAATATCATTTTTTTCTTTTGACATCAAGGGAAAAGGTTAAAATCCCTACTTTCAGCTTATTGGGATTTGTTACCCTTTTGTTTATGCTGAAAACTTTGAGAATGGTGACAATGTCCCAGCAGACTGATGAAAAAAACTTTTTAAAAATATGCTATTGAAATTGCCACTAAATATTTAAATATAACAATGTGTATTTCTATCCTTCCCTTTATATGGTGAGCTTATTAATAATTGAAGTGGTGTCTTAAATGTTTAACATTTATATCTGTCATGACATTAATTACTCAGTGAATATTTGATGAGATTGAAAACATATTGCAAAGGAGAAAAATAATATATATGCATAATTTCAGAGCTTAGAATGGAAAAGATTTAGAGATCATCTGGGGTGGTGCAGCATAAAAGCATGGGATTTATAGCAGACTAAATTCATAATAACGGCTCCATCACTTATTGGCCCCATGAGTTTGGACTATGTCTCGGTTGCCTTATTTATAAAACAAAATTTTTCAAATCTACTATCTTAGAACATGTTCCCCCAAAGATAAAGTCTGAGGAAGGAAGTCAGGTGCTGGTAGGTTATTCAGGACATAATCTCAGAATGCAAGAGTAGAAAAGCAGGGAAAATGAAACTGAGAAGGAGACAAAACCAATAGCATAAGGATTAATTATTGGGTTTGCTACTTAGATGACAGAATCTTATGTCTGTTTTTTTTTCTTGGACAGAGTTTCACTCTTATCACCCAGGCTGGAGACCTATCTCGCCTCAAAGCAACCTCTGCCTCCCAGGTTCAATTGACTCTCCCCCTTCAGCCTCCCGAGTAACTGAGATCACAGACACCTGCCACCACACCAGGCTATTTTTTTTATTTTTAGTAGAGATGGGGTCTTGCCATGTTGGCCAGGCTGGTCTCGAACTCCTGACCTCAGGTGATCTGCCTGCCTCAGCCTCCCAAGTGCTGGAATTACAGATCTGAGCCACCATGCCTAGCCCTTTTTATTCCATTTTAAATCAACCTTAGAATAAGCGCAAAACATTTTATTCATAATGATCCGAAATTTTTGAATACATCCTTCTGAAGAAGAAACAATAAGAAGGGTAGTATTCCCATAAGTTTAATCTTATAAAAGCATGATTAACTAATCATATTGCTTTAATTATGAAGAAAATGTGTGTTTAGATAATCTTTTGAAAAATCTTTTATTATCTTTTAGACTTATCGTACCACTGTCCCCAGCAACCCACCTCCACTTTCATGGTGGAAAACCATTAATCCTTGGCAAAGAAAAACACTGTTATTTGTTTTTTTCTTTTATAGTGTGTCTTATAGCTTTGATTCTCAGATTTTGGTTTACTTTTTGAAGTCCACTGCTTTTGCCTTTACTTATTAACTGCTTCCATTATGCTATTTCTGTATGTATAATTTTTTTTAAACTTGTTGCAAAAGCTCTCCTCTATCCTACAGGCTGGTCCACAGGATTCCTATATACTTCTCAACTTCTTTCCCCCACCCTACTACCAATCTGCTTACCAAAAGTTGGTAGAAAACTCCTTCCAATCCCTTCCTTAGAATTCCATTTTTATACTCACTCTCAGAGCCAAACTATATGCAGGCAGTTACCTCTAGGTTTCCAAACAAGTTATTCATATTCATTTGGTCTCACTCTCTAAATGGATGTGAATGCAAATTTAGTGATTGTATACAAAAGTGAATAAACTAAATGATCAGGGAAATAGAGAGCTTTCATATTGTGGGGCTAACATACTATCAAACCAACTCCTCTTCTTCCTGGACATGGAAAAACTACATTTCCCAGCTTCCCTTTCAATTATGTGTGGCCATATGACTGAGTTCTAACCAATGGAAGCCAGAACACATAATATATGTAAGACCTTCTGGGGCATGTTCCATAAAAAGCTCCCTGATGATCCTTAGGGCTCATTTCGCATTTGTCAGTGAAATGCCGATACCTAGGAAGCCACTTTTTGATAGAAGAACCTGCAGCAACCTGTGTCATTGAGTTTCAATTGTATGGAGCAGCAGACCCTTCCTCCCATTCCAAATTGAACCAAGTCTAGTATCTTACATAAATAAGGAATAAACTTGTATGGTTTTAAGTCAATCAAATGTTGGAGTTAGTTTATTATAGCAGTTATTCTACCTTAGCTAACACAGAAATCTTTCCTTATAACTGAAGACATTTTACAAACATATCAATGTACTCAACTGACTGTTACAATATTGTATGATATATTTTTATAGCCATTTTCAAATAAAGGATTTGAATTAAGTAATGTTATCAAGGGTTTGGGGTCAAGTTCAAGATATATTTATAGAATTTTAAAGATTAGAAATACACTGGTGTTGCCAAGGGGGCAAGAGGCTGAGTGAAAGTAGTAAGCTAAGCCACAGGTAAAATATAAAGCCTGATCCTGGGCCAAAGATGGAGTATTTTCTTTTGTGTTTTGGAACTGCAAGAGTTTTCAACAGTGTGGGAATGTGTAGCTGAAGGGAACAAAGCATCCCTAGAGATGCAGCTCATTCCTGATTAAATTAGGTTAGAAGGCTAGGCCTTCTGGGAGTTGCTTACACCAAACAGAAACTATGCTAACACATGTTACATTCTAGCCACTAGACAGTACTCAGCCCTCCATAATTATATCCTTCCTAGGTACTGCAGAGGAATCCCTGCAAAATTTTCTAGGTGATGAGTGGGGTTCAAAAGTTTTAAAAGCATAAAATATGGGGCCATATTATTGTGAGAGTAATGAAATCTGTAGGACCCTGTACAGCTAGTGGGCAGGGAGTTGAATGTCCTGCTGCATAACCCAAGCATCCTTTTCCATTGATAGTTTTGCATTCCCTATTTGCAGTTGTCTCCTCCACTTACTTCCAGTTACGTATAAGCAGTGCCAGGCCCTGTGGAGGCCTGCAACAATGCCAGACCCTGACTGGGGCCCCCTCCAACAGTGTCAGACCTAGATGTCTACCTTGTGTCAATACTACAATGTCTTAATTGCTTTAATTTTATACTAATCTTTATGTTTAGTAAAATATGACTACCTTCTTTGTTCTACTTCAAGAATTTTTATTTTTTCTTGACCTTATACACTTCCATATAAATTTTAGAATAAGCTTGTAATTGATTGGCATTGCATTTAATCTATAGAAATATTTGAGGAACATTTACTTATGCTCAATAGGTAGTTTTTCATTCCATGAATGTATCTAATTTTTCTCAATAGCATATTATAGTCTCCCATGCAGATTTTTAAATAACAGCTTTCTCGACATATAATTCATGCACCACAGAGTTCTACCCTTTAAAACACAGAATTCAGTGTTTTCCTTTTAGCATATTCATGTATTCAACTATTAACACTATCTAAATTCAGAATGCTCCATTTATCTAGAAAAAAAGCTTCATATTTATTATCAGTCACTCCAAATTTTCCTTTCTGCTAGCTCCTGGCAACCATTAGTATACTTTCTGTTACTGTGGATTTACATAATCTGGACATTTTCACATAACTTGAATCTTACAACATGTGGTCTTTTGTGATCTGACTCTTTCACTTAGCATGGTATTTTCCAAATTCACCTCTATTGTTGCATGTACCAGTGTTTCATTCTGTTTCATGGCCCAAAAAATCATTATACAGATATACCATATTTTGTTTATCCATTCATCCTTTGGTAAATAGTTGTTTCCACTTTTTGGCTACTATGTGAAATGCTTTCATGAGCATTTGTATACAACATTTTTGATGGACATAGGTTTTCAGCTTTTGGAGGAATATATCTAGGAGTTTAGTTGTCTAGATATGGGTCATGTGACTTTCCATTCCCCACAATTTCTACTATGGTTACTCTCACAGAGCTGAAAGCCACAGTCCTTATTCCAGCTTGTGCATAACCATTAAACACCAATGGGAAGTCTCCCTTCAAATTTCATAGAGCCTGTTTGATATTACACAGTGCTATAACCAAATACTCATAGGAATTGGCTCTTGATACTATAAGAAATAACTTTGAGCAACTTAGTTTACTAGTCAGAATATTATCATTTCCTATATGCTGCAAGCCATTTCCTCACTGAGCTCAAGATTTTATTAAGAGGCCTGTGGATGCTATATCCGTTTACTGCCAGTAAAACACCATTGTTTGCTAACATTCCCCAAAAGGCACCTGCATGTTTGATGATTTCCTGGTATACTCAACTTAATAGAAGTGGCCTTCTGAAGAAAATACAATGGTCTTGGAATCATATGTTCAAGACATAATTTTTGAGCTTTATATAATTACACAGAGAAGACACTGAAGAACTGAGGTCTACACAGTGATCCATTCTGCAAGAAAAAAACATCATTGCTGCCTATGGATCCATTTCTCATAAAGCCTGCAAGTATGTGCAGAGGCACTCCTTCCCTGTAATGTTTAAAAGATTTTGGCTGGACATAAAATTCTTGGTTGACAGTATATTCATTAAAGCATTTTACATACATTATACCACTGCCTTTTGTCCTCTAGTTTCTGATGAGAGTTCGGCTATTAATTTTTATCAAGGGTCCTTGGTAGTGATGAGTCACATTTTTCTTGCAGATTTTAATATACTCTGTCTTTGGCTCTTGACAACTTGCATAGGATGTATCACCTGTGAATTGCTTTCAATTTATTCTACTTGGAATTCGTTGATATACTAGTCTCACATAAAAGTTATTTTTCTTTAGCACTTTAAATATGTCTCACCACTATCTCCCGTCCTGTAAGATTCCCACTGATAAGTCTGCTGCCAGACATACTGGAACTCCACTGCATGTTGTTTCTTTTCTCTTGATACTTTTTGGATTCTTTCTTTATCCTTGACCTTTGGGAGTTTGATTATTAAAGGCCTTTGGGCAGTTTTTTTTTGTTTTTTTTTTTGGGGGGGGCGTTAAATCTGCTTGGTGTTCTATCACTTTCTTACACTTGGATATTGACATCTTTCAATATTTCAATTGGGAAGGTTTGGGAAGTTCTCTATTATCTTTTTGAAAAAAATTTCTACCTCAATCTCTTTCTCTGCCTCATCTTTAAGCCAATAACTCTTAGATTGACCTTTTTTTAAGCTATTATCTAGATCCTGTACATGTGCTTTATTGTTTTTGATTACTCTTTTGGCCCCTCAATTTTCAAATAGTTTGTCTTCAAGCTCACTAATTCTTCTGCTTGATCCATTCTATTAAATTCTATCAATTCTGACAAATTCTTCAGTATTACAATTGCATTTTTCAGATTCAGAATTTTTGCTTGAATTCTTAATTCCTTCTCTGTGTTATCTTGAATTTATTTGAGTTTCTTCAACACAGCTATTTTGAATTGTCTTTTTGAGAGGTCACATTTGTCCCTAGTGCCTTATTTAGTTCATTTGGTGAAGTCATGTTTTTCCTGGATGGTGTTAATGCTAGTAAATGTTCTTCAGTGTCTGGGCACTGAAGAGATAGATATTTATTGTAGCCTTCACTATCTGGGCTTATCTGTAGCCATCCTTTTTGGGACGGCTTTCCAAATATTTGAAAAGACTTGAATATGATCTGAGCTGTTTCTGCTTTAGGGGCTACCCAAGCCTAGTAATGCTTTAGTTCTTGGAGACTCTTAGAAGTACCACCTCAATTATCTTGAACAAGTTCTGGGAGAATTCTCTGGATTATCAGGTAGAGACTCTGGTTCTCTTCCCTTTCTTTCTCCCAAATATATAGTCTCTGTTATAAACTATCTAAAGCTGTGGGTGAAGCTACACAAGTGCCCCTGTGTCTGCACCACGATGACTGTACTGGGTCAGAGCAAATGCCTGCTGTGTCTTGCCCAGGGCCTGCTATAACCACTTCTTGGCAATTTTCTATGTTTTTTCAAGGCCCTGGGGTTCTACAATCAGCAGATGGCAAAGTCAGCCAGGCCTGTGTTTTTCCCTTCAGGGCAGTGAAGTACCCTAGCCTCAAGGGGGATCCAGAAGTGCCATTCAGGAGTCAGGTACTAGTCAAAAACTTTAGAAGTCTACCTGGATTTCTATTGTATTACAGCTAAGCTGGCACTCAAATCACAAGATGCAGTCCTTCTCACCATTCCCTCCTCTTTTAAAAGGCAGTGGTGTCTCATTCTGTAGCCACTGACACTTCTAGTTATAAGGAGTACTTTCAGACTATTACTGATGTTTTCTTATTGCCCATGGTCTCTTAAGTCAGCTTGTGGTGAATGTTGTATGGCCTGGGACTCACCCTTCAGAGCAGTGGGCTCCCCTCTGGACAATGGCAGGTCTAGAAACACATTCATGAGTCAAGTCTTGGAACCAGGGACCCTAAGTGGGGTCCCTAAGTGGACTGGGCGGGGGGCACATGACATCTTAAGACACCAGCCAGGACAGCCAAAGGAGTGCTGACATCAGCCCTCCCTTAACCCCAGGCTGCATAGCTCATGGCTTTAAAAAGACTTGGTGCAAAGAGCACTTGGTGCTCTGCCCCACAGCAGCAGTGTTGGTACCTAAGGTGCAAGACAAAGACCCTTTACTCTCCCCCTCTGTGTTTCTCAAACAAAAGTAGTTTTGCCCTGTAGCCACCACAGCTGGTAATGTGCGGAGTCTCACTTGAAGCCAGCAAATCTCAGAGGGTCACCAAGGCACTCAATGTATATCTGGATACGCCTGCTATTCAGGGAGCAAGGACTCTTCAGTTACTAGGTGATCAATGCTGGCAGGAATGAGTCCTTTCCTTCAATGCAGTGCTTCCCTTCTGGCCCAGGGTGTGTCTAGAAATGTCATCTGGGAAATCAGGTCTGGAACGGGGGCCTCACGATTCTGACAAGTGCCCTATCCTGCTGTGGCTGAGCTGGTATCCTAGAGGCAAGACAAAATCCTCCCCACTCCTCCCTCTTCTCTCCTCAAGCAGAAGAAAAGGGTCTTGTTGAAGCCATGAGCTATGCAACCTGGGGTTAAAGGAGGGGTGATGCCAACACTCTCTTGGCTGTCCCAGTTGGTGTCTTAATGTCACCTGCCCTCCCCCTGCCCACCCACCCAGACCACTGTCTCTGGGCCTAGTTGAGCCCAGGACTTGCCTATGAGTTGCAGTTCTTATGTCCTAGACTTCCTTTTAAGTTTACTTAAAGACAGAGAGCACATTAGACCCAGGTGGTGAAGTTTGAGAGCGCTCAAGTTCAGACCACTGGGATCAGCAGTTTCCCTCTGGCTAGAGCTTATTTAGATGCTCCCTCTGTGGGCAGGCAGCAGCTGAGTTTGGTCTGGGTTTCCTTCCTACTCGGACAGAACAGCACCGAGTTCAGTGCCTCAAAATGGCTGTGTTCTCCCATTCCCAGTGCCCAAAGACATTGGCAGCAACATGCCACTAGTGACTGGGGTGTGGGAGGGGTGGTGTCAGTGATTCAGGATTGTTTTTCTTATCTCTTCAGTGCCCCTTTCAGCGATATGAAGGTAAAATTAGGTACTGTAAGTGCTCACCTTCTTTCTGGTTCTTATGAAGGTATTTTTTAATGTGTAGATAGTTGTTACCTTGGTTTACTTGAGGGGTTGGCGGGAGGACGATCTCTGGAGTTTTCTATTCTGCCATTTTGCTCTGCTTCTCTCAATGCTGTATTTTTGCATGACCTTCTAGATTTCCAGATACATGTTGGAATTTATCAAAGTCCCCTATGGGCATATTATTTTCAAGTTTTCCTTTTGATTTTTTAATCAGCCACTTGTTAGCCCCAAGTCATCATGCTATTTCAGTCAGCTGTGTTTTTAAACAGTTGTTCTTGATTTTTTTTGACAGGTTCACTGGAGATAACATTATTTTCACAGCTCGGAGTCAGGTAAGATAAACACAAGCTCTGAAAATGGAGCTTTACAGTGAATTGCCAAAAGTGTTAACAGAGGCAACTGTCTGGGATGGGGCTTTTGAGTATCTCCCAGATCTGTTCTCTTCCAGTGCCAGTGAGGCTACTGGTTTTTACAGCTACTATAGTTGCAAAGCTGATGATTTTCAAGCCCACCACAGTGTTGGGGAGACAGGAATATTAGACTTTTTTTTTTTGTTTTGGTTTACGTAAGTTTGATTATGGTATTTCCAGGCAGTTTTTTGATGTCATTATTGCTGATATTATTTTTGTTTATCCTAAGATTCATAAAGCTTATTGCTTGATGTCATTTGTCAATTTTGGAACAGTGTTGGCCACTTTCTCTTCAGTTATTGCTTGTACCTAATTCCCTTTTTTTCCCATACATGGCTTTAAATAAATATATATTATGCCTTTATATCATGTCTCATATTTCTTATGCCCCCTCTTTACATTTTCCATTCTTTTCAAGCTGTGTTTTAATCAGAATGTCTTTTCTGATTTATTTTCCAGCTTATTAATTTCTCTTCAACTGTAGCTCATTCATCGAATTCTTAATTTTGTCTGTTGTATTTTTCAGTTCTATAATTTTCACTTTTCCTTCAAATTCTCAATTTTGTCCTGCAACCACTTGAATATAGCAATCAGAATTTTTATAAAATCTGTGTCTGGCATTTTTATCATTTGAATTTCCCATGAGATATCAGCTGTATTTCTAAAGTTTTGATCACATCATCCTATATCCTTGTAATTCTGCTTATTTTAAATACGTCCTAGGCATTACATGTGATAAATAATAGACAAAAATTGAGGTTCTGGAAGATCTATTCTTCCAAAGAAGATTTAGCTTGTTTTTGGCAGAAAACTAGGGTAGGGGCATTCATTATTCCAGATAACTTCAATTAACTCACATATTTGTACAGATTAAATCTGGGCTTTCATTCATTCTTGTGAAGGTTGATCCACTTCTGGTTTACCCTTATTCTTAGCATGTCTCCTTTTATTAAAGTTTCCCATGGAAACTTTGGAGTGTTTGCTAGGAAACTTCCTTTTTGGTGTTGTGTAAATTCCAATTCTTCTTCTCTCACACCTATGAGTCTAACTGAGCTCAATTCAGTTTTTCATATATTAATAATACTGTTATCATTAATGAACTATTCTAGGGAAAAAAAAATAACCCAAATGCTTGATTCACTTCTCTAGACATATCTATTTTTCTTTCTGCCTGCATAGGTGTCCAATATTTTTAAGTAGATGTTTTATTTTACCCCACTGGTCTTTCCAGTTGTTTTAAGAGAGAAGATTTTTTTTTTCCTTTTCTTTCAATATGTAGTCGCAAGAAAATATTCGGACCGAATTTTTGACAAAACACTAACCTTTGAAGAAAATCTTTCTATCTTGCTTTTAAGTGCAGTTCATTACTACACCAGATGCCACAGGAATATATTTAATTATTTGTTGTAGGAACTTTCCACATGACATTTTGAGTGGTATAGGAATTCATTTAAAGGGAAAAGAAAAAAAAGAGATAGATAAAGGGAGAATGAGAGAAGGAAGGCAGGCAGGCAGGAAGGAGAGAAATAGAATAAGAAATTAAAAACATGAATTGGGACGATAATAATTTTCTGCTTAAAACTGGGCATCTGATAAGTGCCATATTTCCAAATTTTCTAAATGACATATTATTACGAAATAAAATCTCAGTTGTCTTATTTTATCTCTCCTTAGTAAGGCATAAACTCTAGAGAAATTCTGTCCAATAGAACTTTCCGTGATAAGGGAATTGACCTATTCTGTGATTTAATGTAGTAGCCCTAGCCATATCTTACCACTGAGCAGGTAAAATGTGGTTAGTGTGAGTGAAGAATTAAATGGTATCTTATTTTAATACATTTATGTCCAAATTTAAATAGCCTTGGGTGGGTAGTGATTTTTATGTTAGACAGTGCATCTCCAGTGGACTCGGTCTGCTTTCCTTCTTTGCTCAGTTTCTCCAATCCATTTGAAGCTAAGTTTCTCTGGTGGCAACATCTACCTTCCTCTTGTTTAATTTTGACACAGGGCTTTCTCCATGATTCTAGAACATCATGCTTCGTATCAGGCATACACACCCTCACATTGTTTGGAGGCTCTTTCACTTCTGGAGTGCTGCATCAGAGTTAAATGTTAATGGTTTTAACTTTTAACATCTCCTCAGGGTGACTTCTTCCACTCTTTCAACACTAAATACCTTTAGCCTCCCCTATGCAAAAACAGTGTCTTCTGAGTCAAAGTCTTCTGTTGTGGGTAATGGAAACCCAGATCACTAAGACCGAAAGCCCTGGCTCCTCATTTTGAGAGAAAAGGAATGGAAAAACCTGTCACTTTTGTTTCCCGTGCTGAGCTCACAACAGGGAAAAGAACACAATGAATTGCTCAGTCAAACTATCCTGCTATTTGCAGCTTATTGCGACAAAAAAAGGGAAAACTAGCAAATGAAGGAAATCATGTACATTCAACATTAGTGCTCCTATTTATAAATGTTGGCAATGTTTTTACTACATTACCAAGCACATGGTAAATGAGAAAAAAAATGTGTGGAAATATTCTTTGCAGGCACGAATTTTGCATTTCTGGGAACCAAATGCAAGGTAATAACTATGTAATAATTTGTGAATTATTTTAGCACTCTAGCTTAAACATTTCTATATACGCAAATTTGAAACATAGGGAGATAGTAACATAAATGGTCATAAAGATTTGATGATGACTGCCTTAAAATGTCCTTGTTTCCATGGCAATTTTAGAGTAATTATCTAATCTCCCAGTAAACATACGCATTCTGGTTTAGTTACAGAATATTCTGATTATCTGTGCATGTCTTATTATAATAAAAACAATCTACCTCTTTTTTATGTTAGTAAATACATTCATGTAATTATTACGGCTTACCTTGAACATCTGGCTAAACAACTTTTGCAAATTAACCAAGTAAAATTTATTCTAAAAGTTGTGTATGGCTTACAAATTTCGGTAAGAAGGAAAAAGTCAACATTATCCACAGTAATTCTTGTTATTAAAATGACATTGTATTCATGGTGTAAAAACGAATTTTCCCATTTCTGTAAATCAGTTGAAACCAATTATAATATTGGTTTCAACTGATTTACAGAAATGGGAAAAATCACAAAATTGACTTGGCTACAAACATAAAAAATAATTTGACTTCATCTTTCATAACCATTCAGGGTGTAGATTAAGTTGAAATACGTGATTTCTTTGCTGTTACAGAGATGATGCCTGATAATATATATTTAAAACTCCACTTCAAGTTTGGAAATAAACATGACAAGTGAGAATGAAAAAATAACATATGAAGTACTTAAAGTATAAAGTGACTTAAAGAATTTGGAAATCATCATGTGTTAAAGTCCAAGGCTTTAAAAAATACTCCATATGGGTCCTTATCATATATAGATGCATTTTCTGCTATTTTTTAAAATAGCACACCTACAGAGCAGAAGACAAAAACAGTATTTCCTAATCCTAATTCTGTGTCTCGCCAGCATGAGACCACAAAAAAATTTTTTGCTATCTCTTGTCACAGTTTATTTAATTACTAAATTGCATAAATTTCCAACCTGTTCACCTTATAACCATATAGTGATGACCAAATGATAAAATTAGAATATAGGAAATTTATAACACTTTTGACCACTAGATGGTGAGCTACTGAATAATCAAAGCACATCTGATTTCGGGGCATAAGACAGGTATTCTAGTTAGGAGATGATTTGGGATAGTGATTACATATAATAAGGGTACACTTACTATGACCGATCTGATGGGTTCAGAAAGTGTGTAAGCCTATATAACTGTATAAAAGTTATAGAGGCTACTTAGTATGAAGATCCAGATGCTATATTTCAGAACATAATTCCTTCCCAACAATACTATGAGTAACACAACTTGGAAAGAATAAATACGCAGTAAAACAACACGCTACAAAATGTTACGGGAATGATCAAAATGGAGATGGATGTGAGAGGTCTTTAGGAATCAGTTAAGAAGAGACTAGCCTGCATGCATATAACAGAAAACCCAAAATATCTGCTACACAAAAAAAGTTTCATTTATCTCCCACAAACAAGAAGTCCAGAGGAGGCAGTCCTCAACTAGTATAGCAGCTCCACAATCATTTAGAACCAAGGTTCCTTCCATCTTTGACACTGCTATCCTTAATTAGTGACATCACTTCTCAAGGTTACCACATGGTCCAACATAGCCACAAGTTTTTGTTTCAGGGAAGCTGGGAAAGGATATTCAGAAACTGTTTGTAGTATATTTTGCAATGTTTTATAAACCCAAATTAATTTCAAAATGAAAAGTTACAATTTTTTTTAAATACAAAGGAAAGAAGGGGTTCTTAACTGGAGAAATGGGAACCATTTTAATTTGACATATATTATTATAATGGGGAAAAGAATATACTGAGTTTATAAAGTACTATGGTTATATAAAAAAGTTATTATTTAATGTGATGGAGAGATTCCTGAGAAAATGTATAATTCCGTTCATCTGTGCATTTAGTAGTTGGGGGGAACAAAATACTTTATTATGTTCATTAAAATTTTAGTAGAGTGTAGCAGAATAAATGGGTTAGTTTTAAATTTTGTACCTATTCTCTTTTTATCAATAAATTCTATTCTTAAATTTGAGTCCAAACAAAATCCATGAGATCGTAATATTACATGAAAATGAGAAAACTAAAAGCAACATAAATAAAACACGAAATAAAACCTATAAACTCACTAGTCATAGAAAGTAAGTAGGACACAACTCCTTATGAAAATTGGCACTATGCAGGAAAATAGTTAAGCATTTATTTATTTATTTACTTTTTCCTGTAGGACTTCTTTGTAAGGTAACCAAGTAATTCATATTGACAAGAGAAAGATATTCTTTGTTGTTATTGTTTCCTTATTTCCAGTGGGGTTGGAGACAAAGCTATTCTTTATAGAATATTCCATGCTAATAAATGTAGAAGAAATTACAGAATTATAAAATCATGATGTTGTGATTCTTAGTAATTTAATAGTCATTATTGCTTAAAATCATTGAATAAAACACTGATGGGTGATATGGTTTGGCTATTCCTCATCCAAAATCTCATCTTGAATTGTAATCTCCATAATCTCCCAAATACCCACATGTCAAGGGAAAGACCAGGTAGACATAACTGAATCATGGGTGTTGTTTCCCCATGTTGTTGTCTCCTGCTGCCTTGTGAAGAAGGTGCCTGCCTCCCCTTCGCCTTCCACCATGATTATAAGTTTGAGTCCTCCCCACCCATATAAAACTATGAGTCAATTAAACTTCTTTCCTTTATAAATTACCCAGTCTTTTATACAGCACTGCCAAAATGGACTATTACAATGGGTAATTTTCATCTCCTAACACATAGACACAATATGAAATGCAACCACATTTATGAAGTATTTTTGCTAAAATTGCTGAAACTTAATCTAATCAAGACTTCTCAGATAATGTCCAGTTTATCAGACATATAGAGGATACCAAAGAAAGAACGCAACAAGGAAGGGGAACAAACACATGCAGGATGTAGGCTATTCTACAGAATCCTCAATCTAGTTCTTGCAGCAAGTCAGCAGAACGAAGAAAGAGAGAGACTCAGCAAAACAACTGTGGCAGACACAGAGATGTGCCTCTCAGATCCACCATTTAAAAAAAACACTTCTTGCCTAGCTGACAGCCTCCAGATGTGGGTTCCTGCAGGTTGTCCTCAGCTTTTTGTTCTCTGCTGTCCCTACTGAGTTAACAAGAATGTAGTATATAGGTCTTGCCATTTCCGGCCAAGACGGGACATCTCCAATGGGCTCCAGAGTTTCCTGTTGCACTGGCAGAAATTTTATTACAATTACATGGTGGTGTTATGGTTTCCCCATGCCCAATCTTGCTTTCTCTTTTTCTTATTCCCAACAAAACTCTTGCACTCTTAATACCATCTTACTGCTTACTGCTTCCTTGGAAACATAAATGGTACAACAACCAAATGGCAGTGTAAGAGTAGCCTGATGCAGATTGTAAGACACAAAGCCAATTGTGAAACATTTTTTTCAGGCAATCAAAAAATTTTAAATACAACTTGAGTGTTATTCTTACTATTTTGTTAATTTTATTGTGACAATGATATTAGAGTTATATGATAAAATATTTATATATTTTGGAGATGTTTATCAAAGTAAGTGGTGAAATAGCATGACATTTGAGATTTTCTTTTTTTATTATTATTATACTTTAAGTTCTGGGAGACATGTTTAAGCTCCTTGTAGATTCCGGGTATTAGCCCTTTTTCAGATTGCTATGCGGGCTCTTTTTTGGTTCCAAATGAAATTTAAAGTAGTTTTTTTCTAATTCTGTGAAGAAAGTCAATGGTAGCTTAATGGGGATAGCACTGAATCTATAAATTTGGGGAGTATGACCATTCTTTAAAATATTTTAGCTAAGAATAAGGGATAGATGAAACAGGTAGAGCAATAATCTTGATAATGTTGTTGATAAGTGATCAACATTATGTGATAAGGTGACTATAAAACACTAGGACTCATTTTTGGGGCATTTAATATGTGACCTTGGATGAATTTACAATAAGGAAGCTTCAAGAACTTTTTGAGGGGAGTGCATGACATGAAAAAATGAAATAGGAGATGGATAGTTTATAAAAACAGAAGAATGGATAGGATGTGCTTTGAAACTACAAAAAATAAAAATGGTATTCAATTAATCACATCTCATTTTAAGATTGGTGTTTTCAGCTAATAATTTTAAAAGATGAATTGCTGTAAGATCACGTCCATTTTCATTTAAATCAGATGATCTAGACCTTATTACTTCCAGTACTTGCAAATTATCTTAGAATAAATTATTTAAATATACAGAGCTTCAATTTCTAAAACTATAAAATGGGAACAATAATCACTATAATTATAGTTGATTATTGATGTTTATACCATAATAAAGGAACACAAATGCAAGACACAACAATGTATACTAAATGACATTGCCATTTTTGGGAGTCTAAAATTTGAGCATTGCCATCTCATGGATTTCAACCTATTATCTCACTGAGGTGAAAATACATACAGGGCCTAGGTGTTGTGGATCATGCCTGTAATCCCAGCACTTTGGGAGTCTGAGGCAGGAGGATTGCTTGAGCCCAGGTGTTGAACACCAGCCCTGGCAACATAGCAAGACTCTATCTGTAGAAAAAATTTGCCAGGTATGGTGACATATGACTGTTAAGTCCCAGCTACTTGAGAAGCTGAGGTGGAAGGATCGCGAGAGCCCAGGAGGTGGAGATTTCAGTGAGCCAGGATTGCAACACTGCATTGCAACCTGGGTGACAGAGTGAGACTGTCTCAAGAAATAAAAATAAAAATAAAAAAATACAGAGAATGCACAAAAACATTGAATGTCTTCAAGAGTTTTGAGTGGTTTTGTTTTCCTCATACTTTATTTCTTCGTATTTATTTTTTCATAGTTATTCTTTTTTTTTTTTTTTTTTTTTGAGACGGAGTCTAGCTCTGTCACCAGACTGGAGTGCAGTGGCACAATCTCGGCTCACTGCGACCTCCGCCTCCCGGGTTCAAGCAAGTCTCCTGCCTCAGCCTCCTGAGTAGCTGAGACTACAGGTGCACGACACCACACCCAGCTAATTTTTGTATTTTTAGTAGAGATGGGGTTTCACCATGTTGGCCAGGATGGGCTCGATCTCTTGACCTTGTGATCTGCCTGCCTCGGCCTCCCAAAGTGTTGGAATTACAGGCATGAGCCACCACGCCCGGCCATATGTTATTCTTTATTATGTTTCTAGGTAGAGAGAATGGACATTAAATATTTTGGTAATTAGAAGAGAACCTTTAGAGAAAAAGACCTTGCTTTTTAAATTTTAAAGTCATCTCATAAGATAATATAAAAATGTAAAGTACTATACATAAGAAGAGTTAACATTTGTTTAATGCTAATTATGTATAAGAGCTTTACATGTTTTACTTCAGTTAATCTCAAACACACTGGATTTTGGAATGATATATGAAAGGTGAGGTACAGTGAGGTAAAGCACATTGTTCAAATTTACCCGGCTAAGGGCAAAGTTAGAATTTGAACCCAGACATTCTGGAGTCCAAACCTTTACTTTTAATTATATATAGTCTAGCATCCTATTATTAGGACACAGGAATGTGATAGTGGAATGATAGCTCTTTGAATTTCCTTACATTGTTTTAGAAACCACATTGTGATATTCTTCCTTGTATTGAAATAAAATCACATTTAAATGATATTTTAAAGCAGAAAAGAAAAGAATAAATGCAAGCAAATCAAATTGCACTGCTTTCCAGGACTTCCTGACACCTCCCAGTTACTTCATTGGTGTGTATCAAAACCTTATACCTTTCATGTAGTCAACATGGAGTAGTCACATGTTCACACTGTACACGCTAGCAGTTGGATTTTTCTGTTTCTATATAATCATGATGTTCTGTCCCAATCCTCCTCACCATTTCTCTCACTGTGAGAAATAAGCAGAGCAATTAAGAAGTGTCCAGATTGACTGTCATAAATTTCACCTTCTCTTTTCTTGCCCACTCTCAGGGGTGAGTGCTAATGAGCCCTGGAATGAATGCAGAGGGGAGGGTAAGCAAGATGAAGTCCAGAAATGCAAGCTCAATAATCAGCTCCTAAAAACCTGAAAATTGGCAGGATTTCTTGAAAACTTAATTACTAGAGTTATAGATGGCCAGTCATCTATATTTTATTTAATGCCATTTATAGCATTTTACCCCATTCTACCACTTGAGAAAACAGAAACAGAGAGGATATCTAGATGGTCTGAAGCCACAAAATGAAATTAGAACAGAATTCAGGTATTTCTGGCAATTATTTCTGTATTTAGTGTATGAAGGTCATTATTGTTATCCTTTTAGTGCTCTTCTTTGTATATACATTTCGCTATTTTTCCTGAAAATGCTTAGTAAAAAATTTACTTGAAGATGTTCAGTAAACCTGCAGATGTGCTTGATACATATGATAAAACTCATTTTTAAAGCATCAGTTGTAGTATGGGTCAAGTCATATTTTCCAAGAATCTATCTATAATTATATATCTATATATATATATATAACTTAGGGTGTATTAAAATCATCTGAAATGCTTATTCAAAGGCATATTTTAAAACTCCATCCTTGAAGATACCCTATAATAGGCAGACAGAAGAGGAGAGTCTGGGGTTTGGTTTAGAGGTGGTTTTGCATGATATGCAGGCACCATCTGAGAGTGGACAACTGGAACATTACAGCCTTTTTAGGGGATATTCCTGAAGGACAGTGGTGAAGGGAAATCTTCCCAGTGGACAAAATTTTGGCAATGCACATGGTTGTACACTTTGCTTGGAAGGAGAAGTAGCTAGATACGTGATTATATCCCAACTCTTGGGATATATGTATGTCATATATGTCAACTGTATGGCTGAATGGTGAGGGGCTTGGAAAGAAAATGACTGGAAAAGTGGTGACAAAGAAATCTGGGGAGGAGATACGTGGATAGAACCTCCCAGAATATTCAAAAGACATGAAGATATTTGTGTGCCATGTGAATGTTCATCAAAGGGTGACCTCAGCAGAGGAAGACTTTCATAATCAAGTGGATTATTTCCTTTCTCTCAGGGATTATTGACTTTGCTGCCTGTAAGCTATTCCTTTATATATTTTGCCCATTTTTTCAGTGGTTTCAAGTATGAGGATATATCTGGTTCCCGTGTTTTCATCTTGTCTAGAAGCTTACTCTTTTTCATTAAAAATCTTACTGAATACCTTTACATAATTGATTTCCTGCTATTCATCCTATTTATACCTACGTATCCTTCCATAACCAATGCTCTGTAACCCACCCCAAACATTCTAACGTGTTAATATAATAAGACTTTACCTTGTATCTGTCTACAAGATATAGAGTAATTTAGCAGGAATGAGACAATTTTTTTTGATGTATTCACATTTTCTGTCTGTGAATAACTTAATCCAGAGTTGTAAAGAAAACACATACCATTTGGAAGCAACTTTGGAATAAAGACATATCTAGTGATTATAACCCTTATGCAAAAATATGTTCACAGCATGAAGTACACAAATGATTTTATGTACATTTATATTTATCTTGCTTGCAAACCACACACACTAAATAGAAGAAACACACCTGCTGGACAACCAAGTCCTTCTCTTTCAAAGTCAAAATCAATTCATAAAATATCTTTTGATAACAAAGATTAGCAACATTTTCTGTGGCCCTGAAAGTAGCAGTACACTGTCTTCCCACCACGGATGTTTGAGAACCTCCAACTACAGTGATAGCCAGAGCTGGGTCCAGCTCTTTTTATTAAGAAATCTTTTTCCACTTGGTTTACATCTACTTTTTATTTAGCCAGTACTATCAGTATGTTAACAATTCCTATAAACACTAAGCTGATGTTTTAAAGGTTATATATGCATGGTTTATTTACTCCTCAGAAGTGCTATTTGAAAAAATGGACTCAGAGAGGATAAATGACTTACCCAAAGTCACACATAGTGGATAAGAACTACAAGTTAAGTTTGTTTGATTCTGAAGTGTTTATCTAGAGCAGCTGTAAGAAGCTACCCTTAATTGCTCTAAGAAATAACAATAAACAGTTAACACTTACATGGTCATTACATGTCAGAGTTAATTTTAATAGTATTATAAATATTAACTCATTTAATTCTTAAAACTATATTATGAAAACTAGATAGGTTTTATTTTCCTTATTTTACAGACTACAAAATAGAGGCACAGAGAGGTCACAGAGAGGTCATACCTAATAACTGGCAGAGCTAAGATCTGAACCCTGACACTCTGCTTTTGGACTTCATCATCTTAATCTCTAATCCATGCTGACCGTGTGCTGCCACATCAACTGCTGGTTTTCATTCCAGCTTTCATTTGCCTCCTCGGTTTTCTTCTGATTACCCCAATACCCATAACTGGCAAAGGAAATAGAGTCTTCATATGTTTATAGTCTTTAAATCTTATCTCATGCTGTATTGATTTATTTGGGAAATGTCAGATGGCTATAAGGTCATCTCAGTTAAGGTTACCTCGGACTCACTTTAGCTTTGTGTAGTTGAAGAAATGAGACTGTTCTTTCCTATGTGTGCTTTTATCTATTTAAGTTGACCTTAATTACTGCCAAAAGTTCCTGGGACACGTATTCCAAAAGAAGCATCCACATGCCACATACACATACGGGCCTACCAACAAACCAAAATGGGATATATTAATAAAGGGTACAAATTATAATTGTGTATGAAAGTGTGTGTCTGTATCTGTGTGTGTGTGTGTGTGTGTGTGTGTGTGTGTGTGGTGTGGACCTATTTCCTCCTGTCAAATAGGTGTACTAGCACTTTCCATGATCCTTATATTTATCCAGTTTTTCCTTACGTCTCTCACTAGACAATAAGCCTATGAAGACACGGAACTTTTAAATTAGTGCAATAATACAACTTAAAAACAATCTGAAATACGATTTACTTCCTAAAGTCTAGGGAACTTGAATGTTTGTGGGACTATGACTTTGATCTATTTGCACATAAATTTCTAACAACACATTCTCCCCCATACACCACTCCCCCACTTCTGCTACAATTCTTTCCTATAATATTCTCTTTGTCCACTATTTTATTTTCTCTTAGTGATGTGTTTGGAGCTTACGGGCCATAAACTATTTTAAGTTTGACATTCCATCTCTGTCATAGGCCTTTCCATGTAAAAATGGTACTAAAATCCAGAAATTATTCCTCAGATCAAGCTTAAAAAGTAAACACAATACAGAAAAATCCAAACACTCATGTTAGGGGGTTCCAATTAGTTCTCAGCCTTAAGACATGTATTTCAGATCATCCATCAATTTCTTTACAATGAAGAGACTGCACTTACTCAGCGGCTATTAACAAGAGTGAATAAATACAGAGTGGGAGTTTGGAATTCCAGAGTTGAAAAGGATTTTGAAATCTCTCTTAACTCCTTCTCTCCAGGCAAAAACTAATTCTTACTGGACAGGTGGGCATATGTCCTATTTTTTTTAGGATACACAACTCTTCCAACACTTACTAATGTTTACTAAATATTCAGCTACAACCTTTACAGTGGAGAAAGCTGACAAACACTTACCACAGCCAGATAATCAAAGTCCACAACGATGGTGGTGAGTCATATTGATTACACGTATCCTTGCCTTGATATGACATATTGAGAAGGCACCTTACCTGTGTGGTCTTCCTCCCCATAGTCCATAGCCCTAAAGGAAAAATATCAGATAAACACCAATAAAGAAACATTTTACAAAATACTTAAAATTCTGATACTAGTACTACCCAAAACTGTCAAGGCCATCAAAAACAAGAAAGTCTGAGAAACTGTCACAGCCCAGACAAGCCTAAGGAGACAGGATAACTAAATATTATATGTTGCTTCAAATGGGATTCTGGAATGGAAAATGGACATTACAGAGAAAGTACCGAAATCTGAATGAAGTCCAGATTTCAGCTAATAACAATGTAGCAATATTGGTTCACTGGTTGTGACAAAGGTACCATACTCTATGTTAATAATAGTAAAAGCTGAGTACAGGGTATATGAGAACACACTGTATTGTCCTTGAAACTTTTCTGTAAAAAAAGATTTTTTAATTAAAAATTTATTTAGACACGAAAAAATTATGCGACAGAAAGGTTTCTTTTCATTTAGACATGAGAAAACCTTGCTGTAAACAAAGATGCATGTTTGTCCTGTTTTATTCTAATGACCAAAGCTGTTACATGATTGTAGATTATGATAAATGATAGTATTAGGGTTGGTTATCTGTACAGATGTTTGAAACTCCAGAGGATTTCATCAGCATTCCAACCTTTTAAAATTAAACCAATGGCTTCTTACCCTTCAACAAGTTCCATTAAATTGAGAGTCCAGTTACAGTGAAAAATTTCCTGTTCATGCTCAATTTATTTCAGAGAGAGTTAATATCAACAGGAAGGATAATTACTTCCAAAAATTTAGGAAACAATATTGGTATGGTCATTTAACATAGTCCAGGGATCCTGACACTTCTTGAAGTGGTATCCTAAAAATAGCACACTAATTTTTTGTATAAGCAGAGCCATGGTTGTAATTTATTTTACATTCTAAAATCCCTCTTTAGGAATCTTGCCATTGTATTTTTAAAGTCTTATATATAGGAAACATCTCCTATTTTGATCATGTCTTATTCCAAGAATTCATATACTTTATGCCAGCCTGGGTCTTCATTCTTTCTTTGAACAAATTGCAAAGATAATAATAGTTACATTTTATTTCTCTATTTTATTTAATTTCTGGATTATCTTTAAAATTTTTAACTCTAACAAATGAGACAAAAGCACTTTCAACGCTTTATATAAAATTTTCTGCTACTCAGAAGTACATAAATCCGTTTATTTGACCTTCACAATGAGGTGGAGTTGATATTGTAAGGTTAATGAGGCAATTATTCTTAAACAGAACATCAGTCATAAAGGCACAGTTTCTTCTACCCTTTAATATGCACATTAATTAAAGTAGTTCTTTCTTTGCCATTTGCATTGATAAATAATCATCAATGAGGTAAGGAATAATTAACATTCTAAGTATCTTCTATGCAATTTGGGGCCTTAAGTTTCACAGTATAAAACTTTTTCTACAGTAAAATGTACTTTCAGACATTTCTTATATTATTTTCTGTACATTTCTTTCTATTTGTTACAGATACACAAACACTGGGTGTTGCTGTGACTATCTACCAGTTATTTTGGAAAAACGTACACTAAAAGTGTTCTCAGAATCAGACCTTAACTACTATCCCAAGTACAACCCCGTTGGTTAGCCACGACATTTAATCAGAAACTCATAGTTCAAAATTATTTACTGCATGTTCCTTTAGGTTGGTCTATAGAACCTATTTTAGGACACAGAAAAAAATTACTGTTTATTTATAGGTATACTTATCAGAACACAGATTTTTAATTTTTTTTTACACACACAAGATGAATCTACCGTAAGAATCAACCATTCTGATCTATGAGTATGTAAAACTATTTTCTTTAAAAATAGAAAAATAAATAAAACCGGAGCTACTCAATGAAGGCTTTTCTTTCTTTTTTTTTTGTTTAAGGTTTTTTTTGTTTTGCGTTGTTTTGTTTTTTAGAAAGAGTCTCACATTGTCGCCCAGGCAAACATTGCAGTGGAGAGCGGTAGTGTGACCTTGTCTCACTGCAACCTCCACCTCTCAGGTTTAAGCGATTCTTCTGTCTCAACCTCCTGAGTACCTGGGATTACAAGTGTACACCATCACACTTGGCTAATTTTTGTATTTTTAGTTTAACTATATTGTCCAGGTTGGTCTCCAATGCCTAATCTCAAGTGATCTGCCCACCTTAGCCTCCCAAACTGATGGGATTACAGGCATGAGCCACTGTGTGTGGCCTTCAGTGTTGAATTAAATATTACTTGGCTCATGTACAGTAACTTTCCGTGGTATATGTAAATTAAATTTAATTACAGTTAAATATACATATCTGTTTTGCAGCTACATTTAGAAACAGATACTTATACCACTTTTGGAGAGAAAATAGAGTTGCATTTTGTAAAGCTAACAATGTATCTGCCTCTAACTTACAGCAATAGAGTAATTTTTCTCAGGTTGACTTTTTTTTCATGTGAAAGGAAAATAAAAACTAGGGACCCCAATTCACTATGCCAAAAAAATAAAAAGTTATGATGAAAGCTGAGTCATGCAAGAAACTACCTTTCCTTTTGTTCCCAAGCAGACAGCTACAGTTAAAAGGTAAAATATCTCCACTCTATGTTCACCTTATCTTATACAAAGTACAGATTTACTGAGCATAACATGAATACATAATTGACTATCCCCCTTCCTGCTCTGTTTCCCTTGTAACATGTAGATTATGATACCCTCCCTCTTTCCCCTTCACCCAGCCTTTTCCCTTTAAATATGGAAGGCCTCAAAATCAATTTTGGAGAAAGGCACACATCTCAGACTTTCTGTGATTTCATGACATTTTTTCTTCTGGGCATGGGCTTAAACCTTGACAAAATAAACTTCTAAATTTTTGAGACTTTCACAGAGCCTTTTTGGTTTTCAAACTGGTGACCAATGGAAAAAACTCTGAGTGGAAGTGGCCCTGCCTTTGACACATCTCCTACGGGAGCTTAGTGCCATCCTGGGCTACCTTTAAGGCCCAAAGCAATATGACAATTTACTGAGGCCTAGGAACTTTCCCCTCAAGGGAATCTCTAATGTCCTATACTTTGTTTGAGATCTAAGGTTTATTTTGCTGTACGACTCTTTTTCTGCAGTTTTCCCGACTTCCACCAGGAAAGCCAGGTTTTTCTGGCTTCCATGATGATGGAGGGCAGACAATTTCATCCTGGAGTTTCAGCTCACTTCCAACAGGAAAGGCAAATTTGAGTTTTCTCTGGCTTCTGAGGTGGTAGAGAACAGTCTTCAGCCTGGGCCCCATTCCTAGGTGAGTAGCTAAACTGGGATTTTGTCTTAAAAATTTTCCTTAGTAACTAAAAGTTAAGATTAATGACCAGATGATCTTAATTTCTTTTTATCCTAAGAGTGCTCAGTAATTGTATTATTTGTATTTTGTTGTTGTTCCTTGGGCTTTTCTCCCATCAGATTTGATCCACTCTACCCGGCTTTGTCAAATCCCAATGAGAATTCAAAGTTATGGGGAGCAAGGCATTGGAACTAAATAAAATCCCCCACAGCTGCAAAAAGAAAGAAAAAATCATTCACTTGATTTCTCTGTCCACTTTCTTTCTTAAAAACTGTTCTTTCATTTATTTCTTCCAACCACCCTATTTCTACTCTCCTTTTGCCATCTTCAGTACTGAGTGAGAAAAAAGAAACAAAAAACCCTAGAGAAGACTTCTAATGACTCAGACCCCTTAAAGAACTGAGAATAAAGGTACCACTCATCTCTTTTGGAGATGTTCTGCTTTCTTTGTGGAATTTCAAGAGTCATATCAATATCAAATTACCTGATTTATTCGGGTTTTGGTGGTACCAGAGAATACTTTGTACTGTGAGACCGTCTGACCTTGGTGTGTGGAATGGTGAATGAGAGCTATAACGTTAGGGCGTGACCGCAAAGAGTTTGCCGGAAATGGTCACTACTACAGGGGCCTACTTGTTTGTTTTCACATTTGAATAAGAAAATTACAGTTCAGTCCCTAGAAACTACATGTTTTCTTGGCCCTATTCCTTAAAATGCTCCACCCTAAAGCCAGTAATCTAATTAAGCCAAGTTTTTTTTTTTTTTTTTTTTTTTAAATCACCTATGGAAATAAATCACTTTAATTAAGTACTTTGTAAAGGAAATTTACGTCTTTAAAGGAAATCTCATTTTGTAAGGGCATCTCTGCCTCTCCCCCAAACCACTAGCAACTTTAGGGGAAAGACAATGGTTTAAAGATTACATAACAGAACTTGACTTTGTTCAGATCTGTCTGTCTGTGTCTTTGAGATGTGCATTTTCTACCTTGTTTCACCTAAGTCATGCCTTTGGAGATGCAAAGCAACAGTTGCCTAGTTAACTGTTGTTTAGGACATGGAACATGTGATCAAGAGATTAATAAAGTAGGGAAGAGAAAATTTTTGAAAACAGGTAAGTAAAGAAATCATAAATCTAAAAATTCTGCCTCTGTGTCTGTTATGTCTATATGATTATATATGTCATGTGGAGGTGATATTTTACTGCCAAATTATATGAAAGAACTGTAATTAATTTGATTAAAGAAAAGTAACCATTTATCAAACTAATAGAAACTAGCTTGGAGGCTTTTTAGTTCACAGGACTTTAGTAATCTTTGCTAAGATTAATTTGATAAATTTAGTCTCAAAATTCTCTCCAGTAACTTAAAATCTTAAAGCCATGTTATGTTGAATTAAATTAAACAATTCTAGGCTTTCAACTGAGAATTAGGGTTACTAAGAATTTGAATAGCAGGAGAGTAAGATGTGTTTTGGATGAAGTTTATAAAAAAAAAATGAGGATATGGTTTTTGCCTAAGAAAAATGTATTTTTTCTAGTTTAGAGGACTTCTCTACTTGTGCTGAAATAAAACTCACTGTTTGCATCCAACCCTTTTTTGTAAACTAGTGAGTTTTGATATCTCACAGCTAAAGTTCCAAAATAAAAGCTATAGGATCTTTCTTTGCATAAGTGTGTATGCATGCATAGATGTGTTTACGTGTATGTATGTGTGTTTTGTTGTGTGTTGTGGCCACAAGGAACCAAACTGGCTTAAAACTAAAGGAGCATTGATCGAATTAAATAAATAAGCCCAGATGCTTTTCAAGTTCATGTGGCTTAAATAAATCCTTAAAAAGTAAGCTTGCTTTAATATTTCTAGTAAAATAAAATTAGAGATGTTTTCATATTTGTCAGCATGATTTATTGTTTAGATGTATTGAACAAATGATTTTATAATTCACATTTCTGCAAGTTATTATGAGGTGTCAAAATCTGGCATAAACCCAGACAAAACAGAATGATCTGATTGTAATTTTTTGATAAATGTTTTCTAATAATGTTGGTTCATTCAAAACATTAAATCCTGAGTTACTGGCACACACACAAAAAAATCCAAAACATTTATTTAACCTTAAGATTCCTACTCAGGTAAATACCTGAAATTTGCAGGCTATAAAAATTTTTAATAAGAAAATAAATAATTAATGTAATAGTTTTCTTAAATAATCTAAGCAAACTATTAAAATTAATTAAGTACATGTAAGGAAATAAATGTTTACAACAAATATCATATAATTTAGAATCCAAAGTTATATTAAATTAAATAATATTTAGTGACTAAAATCTGGGCCATTTCCAATTTTTAAAAACTTATAGGAAAATAACCTTCTCAAAAAGTTTTTACTAAAAGGAAGTAATTTTGTCTAATTTAAGGCCTTTCTATGAAACAAGGCAAAAAGACCCAGTAAATAAGAGAGATGTAAAAAAAAAGTTCTAGACATAAAGAGGTATTTTTGGTAAGCAAGTTCAAAAGGAAAATAATTTTATATAAGAAAGAATCTTGTATGGTAAATTTTGTCATAAAATAAAATGACTGGTTAGTTAAGAGAGAGAGATGTCAGATTGCTGGCAAGATGGCCAAACATGAACAGCTCTGGTATGCAACTCCCAGCAAGATCAACACAGAAGGCAGGTGATTTCTGCATTTCCAACTGAGGTACCTGGTTCATCTCATTAGGACTGGTTGGAGAGTAGGTGCAGCCCAAGAAGGGTGAGCCAAAGGAGGTAAACACAAAGGGTCTGGGAATACCCTCTCCTAGAAGAAAAGTCATTAGGGTCTGCACCCTGCATTCTGGCCTGGAAGTCATTAGGGTCTGTACCCTGCATTCTGGCCTGGATAACACCCTCTTCCCTCTTCTTTGCAACCTGCAGACCAGGAGATTCCCTCTCGCACCTATACCACCACCAGGACCCTGGGTTTCCAGCACAAAACTAGGTGGCCATTTGGCAGACACCAGCAAGCCCCAGCAGTTTTTTTTTTTTTTTTTTTTTCATATCCCAGTGGTGCCTGGAATGCCAGTGATAACAACGTTTACTCCCCTGGAAAGGGGGCCGAAGCCAGGAAACCAAGTGGTCTTGTTTAGTGGGTTCCATCCCCATGGAGATCAATAAGCTAAGACCCGCTGGCTTGAAATTCTTGCAGCCAGCACAACAGTCTGAACTCAACCTGGGAAGGGCAAGCTTGATGGAGGGAAAGGCTTGAGTAGGCAATTTTAACCTTACAGTGAAAACAAAGCTGCCAGGAAGTTCAAACTGGGTGGAGCCCATCACAGCTCAACAAGGCCACTGCAGGCAGAGTGTCTCATTAGATTTCTACCTCGTTGGGCAGGGCATCTCCGAAAAAAGGCAGCAGCCCATCAGGTACTTACACATAAAGACCCTAACTCCCTGGTACATAGCACCTGGGAAAAGGGGCGGTTGTGGGCACAACTTTAGCAGACTTAAATGTCCCTGCCCAACAGCTCTGAAAAGAGCAGCAGATCACCCAGCACAGCGTTCAAGCTCTGATAAGGGACAGACTGCCTCCTCAAACGGATCCCTGACCCGCATGTATCCTGACTGGTAGACACTTTCCAGTAGAGGCCGACAGACACCTCATACAGGAGAGCTGTGGCTGGCATCTGGTGGGTACCCCTCTGGGACAAGGCTACCAGAGAAATGATCAGGCAGCAATATTTCCGTATTGAACCCTACGCTGGTGATGCCCAGGCAAGAAGGGTCCGGAGTGAACCTCCAGCAAACTCCAACAGCCCTGCAACAAAACTAACAAAGAAATAGTTTCAACATCCACAAAAAGGACATCCACACAGAGACCCCATCCAAAGGTCAATGAGTACAGAGAACAAAGGTAGGTAAATCAACGATGATGGAGAGAAATCAGCACAAAATGGCTAAACATGCCAAAAACCCAAATGCCTCTTTTTCCTTCAATTGATCGGAACTCCTTACCAGCAAGGGACCAAAACTGGACAGAGAATCACTTTGATGAACTGATAGTGATGAATTGACAGAAGCAGGCTTCAGAAGATGGGTAATAACAAACTCCTGTGAGCTAAAGGAGTATATTCTAACCCAATGCAAGGAAGCCAAGAACCTTGAGAAAACGTTAGACAACTAACTAGAATAATCAGTTTAAAGAACGTAAACAACCTGATGGAGCTGAAAAACACAACACAAGAACTTTGTGAAGCATACACAGTTTTAATAACTGAATCGATCAAGCGGAAGAACAGATAACAGAGATTGAAGTTCAACTCAATGAAATAAAACAAGAAGACAAGATTAGAGAAAAAAAGAGTAAGAGGAAATAAAGCCTCCAAGAAACATGGGATTATGTGAAAACACCAAATCTATGTTTGACAAGTGTACCTGAAAGTGATGGGGAGAATAAAACCACATTGGAAAATACTCGTCAGGATATTATCCAGGAGAACTTCCACAACCTAGCTAGGCAAGCCAACACTCAAATTCAGGAAATACAGAGAACACCATAAAGATACTCCCTGAGAAAAGCAACCCCAAGACACATAATTGTCAGGTTCGCCAGGGTTGAAATGAAGAAAAAATGCTAAGGGAAGCCAGAAATAAAGTCTGGGTTGCCCACAAAGGAAAGACCATCAGACTAACAGAAGATCTCTCAACAGAAACCCTACAAGCCAGCAGAGCGTGAAGGTCAATATTCAACATTCTTAAAGAAAAAAAATTTCAACACAAAATTTCATATCCAGCCAAACTAAACTTTTAAGCAAAGGAGAAGTGAAATCCTTTATGGATAAGCAAATGCTGAGATATTTTTCTTATCAGCAGGCCTGCCTTACAAGAGCTCCTGAAGGAAGCTAAACATGGAAAAGAACAACTGGTACCAGCCACTGCAAAAACATACCGAATTTTAAAGACTAATGATGCTATAAAGAAACTGCATCAACTAATGGACAAAATAACCAGCTAGCATTATAATGATAGGATCGAATTCACACATAACAATATCAACCTTAAATGTAAATGGGCTAAATGCCCCAGTTAAAAGACACAGACTGGCAAATTGGATAAAGAGTCAAGAGCCATTGATATGCTGTATTCAGGACACTCATCTCACATGAAAAGACACACACAGGCTCAAAATAAAAGGTTGAAGATCTACCAAGCAAATGGAAAGCAAGAAAAAAAAAACCAAAAAACCAAGAGTTGCAATCCTAGTCTCTGATAAACCAGATTTTAAACAAATAAAGACCAAAAGAGACAAAGAAGGGCATTACATAATGACAAAGAGATCAATGCAACAAAAAACTATTCTAAATATATATGCACCCAAGACAGGAGCACATGGATTCATAAAGCAGTTCTTAGAGACCTACCAAGTGACTTAGACTCCCACAAAATAATAGTGGGAGACTTTAACACTCCACTGTCAATATTAGATGATCAATGAGACAGAAAATTAACAAGGATATCTAGAACTTGAACTCAGCTCTAAACCAAGCAGACCTAATAGACATCTAGAGAACTTTCTACCCCATATCAATATACCATACATTCTTCTAAGTGCCACATCACACTTATTCTAAAATTGACCACCTTATTGAAAGTAAAACACTCCTCAGCAAATGCAAAAGAAATTATATCATAACAGTCTCTCAGATCACAGTGCAATCTAATTAGAATTCAGCACCAAAAAACTCACTAGAAATCACACGGTGACAAGGAAACTGAACAACCTGCTCCTGTATAACTAATGGATAAATTAAAAAATGAAAGCAGAAAAAAATGTTGCTCTTCGAAACAAATGAGAAGGAAGACACAATGTACCAGACTCTCTGGGACACATTTAAAGCAGTATGTAGAGGGAAATTTATAGCACTAAATATCCACAAGAGAAAGCAGAAAAAAATCTGAAATCGGCACCCTGATATCATAATTAAAAGAACTAGAGAAGCAAGAGCAAACAAATTCAAAAGCTAGCAGAAGACAAGAAATAACTAAGATGAGAGCAGAGCTGAAGGAGATAAAGGCACACAAAAAAAATCCTTCAAAAAATTCAATGAATCCAGAAGCTGGTTTTTTAGAAAGATCAACAAAATAGACCATAAGCCAGACTAATAAAGAAGAAAGAAGAAAAAAATCAAATAGATGCAATAAAAAATGATAAAGGAAATATCACCACCAATCCCAGAAAAATACAAACTACCATCAGAGAATACTATAAACACCTCTAGCAAATAAACCAGAAAATCTAGAAAAAATGGATAAATTTCTAGACATTTATAGTCTGTCAAACTAAACAAGGAAGAAGTCAAACCCCTGTATAGAACAATAACAAGTTCTGAAATTGAGGCAACAATTAATAGCCTACCAACCAAAAAAAGTCCAGAATCAGACAGTTTCACAGCTGAATTCTACTGGAAGTTTAAAGAGGAGTGGGTACCATTTCTTCTGAAACTAGTCCAAACAATAGAAAAAGAGGGACTCCTCCCTCACTCATTTTAAGAGGCCAACATTATCCTGATAACAAAACCTGGCAGAGACATAACAAAGAAAGAAAATTTCAGGTCAATATTCCTGATAAACACTGCTGCAAAAAATCCTCAATGAAATCCTCACAAAACGAATCCAAAAGCACATCAAAAATCTTATCCATCATGATCAAGTCGACTTCATCCCTGGGATGCAAGGCTGGTTCAACATATGCAAATCAATAAATATAATTTATCACATTAATAGAACCAATGATAAAAACCACATGATTATCTCAATAGATACAGAGAAGGCCTTTGACAAAATTCAACAGCCCTTCATGCCAAAAACTCTCAATAAACTAGATATTGATGGAACATATCACAAAATAATAAGAGCTATTTACAACAAACCCACAGTGAATATCATACTGAATGGGCAAAAACTGAAAGCATTTCCTTTGAAAACTGGAATAAGACAAGGATGCCCACTCTCACCACTCCTATTCAATACAGTATTGAAAGTTCTGGCCAGGGCAATCAGGCAAGAGAAAAAAATAAAAGATATTCAATTAGGAAAGGAGGAAGTCAAATTGTCTCTATTTGCAGACAACATGACTGTATATTTACAAGACCCCATCATCTTGGCACAATATTTCCTTAAGCTGATAAGCAACTTCAGCAAAGTCTCAGGATACAAATTCTATGTGCAAAAATTACAAGCATTCCTTTACACCAATAACAGACAAACAGCCAAATCATGACTGAATTCTGATTGACAATTGCTACAAAGAGAATAAAATTCCTAGGAATAAAACTTACAAGGGATGTGAAAAATCTCTTCAAGGAGAACTAAAAACCACTGCTCAAGCAAATGAGACGACACAAGCAAATGGAAAAACAATCCATGCTCATGAATAGCAAGAATCAATATAGCGAAAATGGCTATACTGCCCAAGTAATTTATAAATTCAATGCTATCACCATCAAGCTACCATGAACTATTTTCACATAATTGGAAAAAAACTACTTTAAATTTCATATGGAACAAAAAAAAAGAGCCCATATGGCCAAGACAATCTTAAGCAAAATGAACAACACTGGAGGCACCATGCTGCCTGGCTTCAAACTATACTATAAGGCTGCAGTAATTAAAACAGCATGGTTCTGGCACCAAAACAGATATACAGACCAATGGAACAAAACAGAGGCCTCAAAAATAACACCACACATCTGCAACCATCCTATCATTGACAAACCTGACAAAAGCAATGGGGAAAGGATTCTCTATTTAACAAATGGTGTTGGGAAAGCTGGCTAGCCATATGCAGAAAGCTGAAACTGGATCCCTTCCTTACATCTTATACAAACATTAATGCGAGATGGATTAAAGACTGGAATTTAAGACTTAAAACTATAAAAACCCTAGAAGAAAAGCTAGGCAATACCATTCAGGACATAGGCATGGACAAAGATTTCATGACTAAAACATCAAAAGCAATGAAAACAAAAGCGAAAATTGACAAATGGGATCTGATTAAACTAAGGAGCTTCAGCACAGCAAAAGAAACTATCATCTGAGTGAACAGGCATCCTACCTAATAGGAGAAAATGTTTGCAATCTCTCTATTCAACAAAGGGCTAATATTCAGAATCTACAAATAACCTAAACAAATTTATAAGAAAAAAAAACAACCCCACAGGTTCACCTGCTTATGACAGGGAAACAGAAGAAGGGCTGCCCCACCAGTTGCTAGCAGCAGTTTGGTGAGGGCCGCTTGGGACTTAATAAGTCCATACATCCTCTTGAGGCAATGCTAAGCTTTGGGATGAAGCTCTAGAAGGGAAAACTAGACATGAAGGTTAGCATGACTAACTTCTGCCAATTTGGCCCTCTTGCTTCATGAATGGAGGTCATGCTCGTATCTATGGCATAGGTAACTTCTAGGGAGCTCAAGGTTCCTGGCAGTAGAAGGCTTAGGCACTGCTTGGGTCATCGAGGATATTCCTGCTGGCTATGCCTCCCTGCTTCACAGGTGAAGGTCGCACTTGCACCCATGTTCGGCACCTGCAAAGATCATCGGGACTTGGGAATATAAGATCAGAAGAAAATACTCCCGATATTTTCTGGAAAAAGGAACAAAGGTGCCTTTTTCCTCTCTTTCCAGATGGGAAATCAACAATCTTCAGCCTGCACTCTTCTCGAATGCATCCTGAATCACGGAACCTCTTAGACCCTCATATTCTGGAGAGAGAAAAATATGGCTTTTTCCTCCTCTGTCCTCTCTTCTAGATGGGTAACCAATCATCTTCAGCCTACGCGCCTCTGGAGTGTATCCGGAATTACTGAGACTCCTCTGACCCTCCAACTCTGTGGAAAATTCACCTCATATTACTTGGAGCAAAGGTGTGACTAAATCATGTTCTGCAGGAAAGAGAAGCATGGCAGAAGGAAAAAAGCAGTAATTTCAAATAGCATCCTGCAGCTGCATCTTTTCTTTAAATGTGAGGGCAAATGTCAGGTTCCATATGTGCAGGCTTTCTTTGCCTTGCAGGGAAGTCTGGACCTTTGCCAACATTGGAGGATTGATTCAGTCCTTCTGGTGCCCATCTCAGGAGAGGCTGCAAGGGGCAATCCCAGGAAACTAGGAAAGCAAACCCCAGAGGTACCTCCAGCAGGGGAGTAAATTTCTTCCCTTCCTCCCAATCCAGGTTTTCTCTTGGGTTTCCCCATCCTGGAAATTCTCATTTTAGGTAGGCACCCATCTCACTCCTCACCCTGAAACGGACTTCTAGCAAATGTGGCTCCATTAACGTCCAAGTCTCCTTTTCTCTACAGGACTTAAGGCAAATTAAAAGGGATATTGGCAAGTTTTCAGATAACCCTGACAGGTAAATAGAGGCTTTCCAGAATTTAACCCAAGTATTTGAACTCTCCTGGAAGGATATGATGTTAGTTTTGAATCAAACCCTGACTGCTGAAGAAAAGCCATTCACCCTGCAAGCAGCAGAGAATCTTGAGGATGAGCTTTGTATCTCATATAGTGCCAGGGAAGAGGAGAAGCCTTACCCAACTGGAAGAATATCAGTACCATTGGAAGACTTTAAATGGGACCCCAACGATGAAATGGGAGAATGGAAAAGCCAACACTATCAGGCAGGCAAACTAGAGGGCTTACAAATGACTAGAATTAAGCCTCTCAATTACTACAAGCTATCCATGGTAGACCAGGGATTAGAGGAGAACCCCACTGCCTTCCTGGAAAGGGGTAGGTGTGGCCTTGTCAAAGCATACCTCTCTATTTCCTGATCCAGTCAAGGGACAACTGATCCTGAAGCATAAGTTTACTACTTGGGCAGACTGTGATATCAGGAGGAAGCTGAAGAAAAAGGCTACAGGACCAGAGAGTACTTTAGAGAAACTCTTGAAAGTGGTCAACTTGGTCTTCCACAACAGGAATTGGGAAGAAGTCCAAAAAAGAGGAAGGAAATATAAGAAAAAGGCAGAGGCTCCAATAGCAGTGTTGCAAGCTCACAAACCTCAGAGTCCCCAAGACATACATGTCACCTGCTACAAATTGGGCAAGCCAGGCCAATTTAGGAAGGACTGCCCAGGCAACATGAGGAAGCCACCTCAACCCTGTCCAATTTGTAACGAGGACCACTGCAGGGCAGACTGCCTCCTGAGACACCGGGTCTAGGGCAAGTCTCCCAAATGGTTCAGCAGGACTGATGGGTTCCAGGGCTCCTCTTCCCAGCTCTGGTGGCCCAGACTACCATTGCCATCCTGGGGCCCAGGGTGATTTTGGAAGTTGAAGGGAGGAAGGTGGACCTTTTCCTGGTCGCCAGAGCAGACCTTTCCGTTCTCATCTCCAATCCAGGCCCTTCTCCTCTCTTAGTACAACCATGAGGGAGGTCTCAAGAAAGCCTTTAACCGATATTTTCCCCAGCCCCTTAGTTGTAGTTGGGGAGATCTCTTATTTACTCATGACTTTTAAATAATGCCTCAAAGGCCAACTCCTCTGTTGAGTAGAGATATTTTGGCTCATCTGGGAACCAACATCCTTATGGCTCCAGGACAGAGTCTTTATCTCCCCCTAGTGGAGACCAATATTAACCCAGAAGTTTGGGCACCACAAAGGAAAATTGGCCAAGCCACAACCACCACACTGGTCCACATCCACCTTAAGGATCCTACCTCCTTCCCTAACCAGAAACAATATCCCCTAAAACAAGAAGTTAGAAAAAGACTAAAAGCCATCATTGATAACTTGAGGATGGACGCAAGACCTCCTCAAACCCTGTAACAGCCCTCCCACAACACCTGGGGATTGTGTGAACTACAATTCCAGGTAAGATTTATGTGAAAACACAGCCAGATATCATTCTACCACAACCCCTCCCAAATCTCAGGACCTCACAGTTCAAAACACAACCATACCTTTCCCACAGTCCTCCAAAGTCTTAACTCACTCCAGCATTAACTAAGAAGTCCAAGTCTAAAGTCTCATCTGAGACGAAGCGAAAGCAAGTTAGTTACTTCCTAGATACAATGAGGTTACAGGCATTGGATAAACACACCCATTCCAAATGGGAGAAATTGGCCAAAATGAAGGGGCTACAGGTCTCATGCAAGTCCAAAATACAATAGGGTAGTCACTAAACTTTAAATTTCCAAAATGATCTCCTTTGACTCCATGTCTCACATCCAGGTTACCCAGATGCAAGAATTAGGCTCCCACAGCCTTGGTAAGCTCTGTCCCTGTGGCTTTGCATGGTACAGTTCCCCTCCTGGCTGCTTTCATGGGCTGGCATTGAGTCTGCTGACTTTCCAAGTGCACAGTATAAGATGTCAGTGAATCTACCATTTTCTGGGATCTGGAAGATGGTGGCCCTCTTCTCACAGCGACACCGCCCTAGCAGAGGCTCTCTATGAGGACTCTGCCCCTGCAGCAAACTTCTGCCTGGACCTCCAGGCATTTCCATACACCCTTTGAAATCTAGGCAGAGGTTCCCAAACCTTAGTTCTTGACTTCTTTTCACCCATAGGCCCAACACCATGTGAAAGCCACCAATGCTTGGGGCTTGCACCCTCTAAAGCAATGGCCTGAGCTGTACGTTGACCCCATTTAGCCAAGGCTAAAGCAGAAGCAAGTGGGATGCAGGGGAACATGGCCTGAGACTGCACAGAACAGGGGAGCTGCACCTTGCCTATGAAACCATTTTTCCCTCATAGGCTTCTAGGTCTTTGTTGAGAGGGTCTGCTGTCAAAGTCTCTTGACACGCCTTGGAGACGTTTTCCCCATTGTCTTGGTGATTAACATTCGGTTCCCCATTATTCATGTGAATTTCTGCAATGGGCTTGAATATCTCCCCACAAAGTGGGTTTTTCTTTCTTATCACATCTTCAAGCTACAAATTTTCCAAACTTTTATGCTCGGCTTCCTCTTGAATGCTTTGCCACTTAGAAATTTCTTGCAGCATATACTCTAAATTACCTCTCTCAAGTTCAAAGTTCCACAGATCTCTATGGCAGGGACAAAATGCCACCAGTCCCTTTGCGTAGCAAGAATAACCTTTAGTTCACAACAAGTCCCTCACCTTCATCTTAGACCACTTTAGCCTGGACTTTAATGTCCATATCACTATCAGTATTTTGGTCAAAACCATTCAACAAGTCTCTAGGAAATTCCAAACTTTCCCACATCTTCCTGTCTTCTGAGCCCTCGAGTCAGGAAGTTCCAAACTTTCCCACATTTTTCTGTCTTCTGAGCCCTCCAAACTCTCCTAACCTCTGACTGTTACCTCATCTGACTGCTCACCTCTGACAGTTACAAAGCTGCTTCCACATTTTTGGAATCTTTATAGCAGCATCCCACTACCTGGCTCCAATTTACTGTATTTCTTCATTCTTACACTGATAATAAAGGACTTCCCCAGACTGGGTAATGAGTAAAAGACAGAGGTTTAATTGCCTCACAGTTCCAAATGACTCGTCGGGAAACTTGCAAGCATGGCAGAAAGCAACCCTTCACAGGGCAGCAGGAGAGGGAATGAAAGCCCAGCAAAAGGGGAAGTACATTATAAAACCATCAGATTTTGTGAGAACTCACTCTGAGGAAAACAGGATGGGGGACACCACTGCCATCATTCAATTTTCTCCATCTGGTCCCTTCTATGACACAAGGGGATTATGGGACCTACAATTCAAGATGAGTTTTGGGTAGGAACACAGCCAAACCGTATCATACCCTGACTCCCAGTATTTATTTGCATTTAAGAATCCCTCCAACCAAGACGCCCAGTTAATCTGGCCTGTGTTATCTCAGGGATTCTAAGATGGACTGCACCAATTTGGAAAGGCATCATCAAATGATCTCTCCGAGTCTCTCAATCCTGAGATTAAAGTTTCACAATATGTAGATGACATCCTCCTTTGTGCCCCAACTGAAAATATAAGGCTCAGTTCTGTCTGATGTCAGTGGAGTGCCTAGGTCTAGTCTTGTTAGAGGGGACCATGGAACTTGATGCAGAAAGACTCAAGTCTATCTACTCCTTTTCCCTCCCATAAACCGTCCAGCAACTGAGGGTATCCTAGGACATTACAGGATTCTGCAGGCTATGGATACCTGGAAACAGTGAAATGCTCATTCCTTATATCATCTAATAAAAGCAACTCAGGCAGCTAAAACCGTTCCCTAACTTGGACACCAGAGGCAAAAGGGCCTTTCACCAATTAAAACAGATCTTGCTTGATAAACCAACCTTATTCTTCCCGATGGGGAGAAGTTCAGTTTTTTATGTCTCAGAAAAGAAGGGAATCACCCTGGGAGTTCTAACCTATGCCTGAGGTCCAGCTCTGCAGCCTGTAGGCAACCTAAGCAAGGAGCTTCATTTGGTGGCTGAAGGATGGCCAGCATGCCTCCAGGCAGCTGCAGTAGTAGCTTTGTTAGACCAGAGGCTGTAAGTTAACCATGGGGAATAACTTAACCATTTATATCACTAATGTGACAGAACTGCTGTCTTCTTAGGGGAGTCTCTGGCTAATAGACAACTGCCTCCTCAAATATCAAGATTTGCTATTAGAGGGATCTGCAGTCCAGTTAAGAACCTATCCCTCCCTAAATCCAGCCACCTTCCTCCAAGAGAAAGCTAGGATGCTTGAACATGACTGCAAACAGATAGAAGTGCAAACCTATATTGCCAGAAAGGACCTCAAAGAAATCCCCTTAGAGAACACAGACTGGATTTTCTTATGGACAGGAGTTCCTTTGTAGAGCAAGAAGTCTGTAAGGCGGATTATGCAATGGCCATCCTAAGTGACATTATTGAGAGCACGCCTCTCTCCTTGGACAGAAATGCTCAACTAACTGAGCTAATTGCCTTCATTAGGGTACTTGAATTAAGCAAAGGGAAAGCTGTTAAAATTTTTACTCATTCTAAGTATGCTTTCCTAGTCCTCCATGCCCATGCCACTATCTGGAAAGAGGAACTCCCTCAGAGCCAATGGGCTTCCCATTAAATACCATCAGGAAATTGACAGACTGTTATCCTTGGTCTTCCTTCCACAGGAAGTGGAAGTAACACATTGTAAAGGCCACCAAAAGGGGATGGATGAAAGAGCTGAGGAAAATAAGTTGGCAGACCAGGCAGCTAAACCAGCAACAAGAGGGCCCTAGATTTATGATTCATTTGAGGCCGGCTCCATGAAAGAAATAAAACCTCAGTATTCCTCTGCAGAGACAAAATGGACCACCTCTCAGATACACACTCCAGTCGTCAGGATGGCTGCAACTGGAGGGTGGCAAGCTTTCTCTACCAGCTACCAGCCAATGGAAAGTTCTCAAAATTCTCCACCACCCTTCCACCTCGGTAAAGATAAAACTTATCAAGTGGCCCCAAGGCTGTTCACAGGTAAAAATCTACTAACAACAGTCAAATAGGTCATTAACAGTTGTGAGACATTCCTTAAAAATAATCAATTGACATCCTCTCCCCACCAGAACCTAAAGAATGGGAGACTACCCAGGGAAAGGCTGGCAGGTGGATTTCAACCATATGCCAGAGACAAAGGGCATCCTAGTCTCTCCTAGTATGGGTGGATACCTTCACTAACTAAATAGAAGCATTTACATGTTGAACACAGAAAGCCTCTGAGGTGATAAAAACACTAATTAATGAAATAATTCTTCACTCTGGACTTCCTAAGTACCTCTAGAGTGATAATGCCCCCTCATTCAAGGCAGCTGTCAAAGGGTGTCTGAAAGGCACGAGGCATAGAATACCATCATCACTGTGCTTGGAGACCACAATCCTCGAGAAAGGTAGAAGAGGTAATGATATTATTAAAAGGCACCTCAGAAAGCTGACTGAAGAGATTCATCTCCTTTGGATTACTCTTCTCTCCACAGCCCTACATGTTAGAAACACCCTTTCAAATCTGGGTGTAGGTCCCCTTGAAATGATGTATGGATGACCTTTTCTCACCGATTATTTCTTGCTACACCAAGA
Source organism: Sapajus apella (assembly GCF_009761245.1). Taxonomy (NCBI): domain Eukaryota; kingdom Metazoa; phylum Chordata; class Mammalia; order Primates; family Cebidae; genus Sapajus; species Sapajus apella. The sequence continues at coordinate 15,824,434 of NW_022436981.1, read as the reverse complement.
AACCTCTGATTTAATTAAATATGTATGTTCTTTGGTCCATTTCCAACATGAACTGAAACAACTGTCGAGGTCCAGTACCATGAACTGGGGCCACCTCTATTCAACCCCAGGGACTTAGTCCTGGTAAAGGCACTTCCTTCCCTTTTTCTTCTCTGGGCCCAGAATGGAAGGGACCTTACACTCTACTTCTTTCTGCTCCTACAGCAGTAAATGTCACTGGAATAGATCCTTGGATTCATTATACTAGCGTTAGGGCCTGGGAAACTAATGAAATTACCCCCATTGACCCAGGAGAGCACCCAAAGTACCAGAGCAAATAAATCAGGGACCTCAAGTTAACAATCACAAAAGATAAGCACTAACAATTAACGCTCCATGAATATCCTACGCTTGCTATTCTTGCTTTTGTTCCTCACCACAGAGCATCTTCATCAAGGACCCCTTAATCCTGAACTCCCAAGGGATTACCTACTCCTGTAAACACTTATTCTTCTTTTAAATTTTAAATGCTCCCATACAAGATTTAGTTTCTTTTACCAGGGTGAGACAGCTCTAGTCACAACATTGTTTTCAGAATGATTAAACTATTTTATTTCTTATTTCTGTTATCTTTGGCACTAGGCTTTTTCCTTTGCATACTTAACCTCCTTGTGAAACTTGTTTCTTTGAAGAAAGAAATAATAGCAATAATAATAAAATAAAATCTTATCATTTGTAGTTGTTATAGAACAGTTGCTATATAATAAAGTAAATGTTGCTGTGTTGTGTGCTGTTTAATATAATACCTCTCCAGCTGTTTCAGGCAGAATAACTGCCTTCCTGCAAACCACTGCACCTTATCTATCCTCCCCACATTCTTAGCAAGGTTCCCAGGCATCTAGAAATTCCTGTTTTTCTTGCTGACCAGCTGCAAGATCACAAAGCAGATAAACCCAAAACTGCAAAATGTGTTTTTGAAGATGTTACTTTTCAAATGTAAAGTGTATCGCCAGACATGTTACAAGTTAATTAACTGCTCTTTGTTCCGGCTTCTGTAAATCTAACCTCCTTCCTGCTTCATCATCCTGTACCCCCAAGGTACATAAAGGCACCCCATTTTCTTTGTCCTTTGCTCAGAATTAGGAAGCGATTCTGGCTTAGTCCATGATCATGTTAAATAAAATCCTTCTGCAACCCCATTGGTCTCTCCAGATCTCTGATTTCCTGCTACATTTTCCGGCACCCAAACAGGGATTGGAGACAGGAGGCTTACTGTCTCCTTTGCCTGTGGGACCAAGGTCCCGGGCCGCAGGAGACCCACGACCGTAAGCGCCACCAGGAGAACTTCAGCTTGGAGTGGAGACTGCTTCTCCTACACCCCAGCGCCCACTCCCAGACAGTACATCTGAACCTTGGAAGGGGCTGCAGGATGATCTCCAGGACCAATGTACTTCAGGAATTACGGTAAGGCATTTAGGAAAAAGAGAAAAACGCCCGTCCCAAGAGGGAATACAGGGAGTCTGATCAACTCCTGGGAAGTGACTATTAATCTAACCTAGGAAGGCTGGGGGAAGCAAGATCAGCTAGCTGATTTGAATAAAACTCACATCCCCACCAGCACACCAAACAGGGGTGACTCATCAAGCAGGTTTGTAGAGGAAAATGGGAAAGGGGGAGGACTGTGGAAGTGTATAAAAGAGACGTTCCAGGAGGAGCCAATGTGGGGGTGAAGTGGGGAGGCGGAGATCCCCTCGTGTGGACTGCATGCTCTGAAGTGAGTGAGGGTTGATCTACTAGTGGCTGACCGCATATGGCTGACAGGAGCTGCCGCACAGTTGAAGCTGACTGTGGCGGAAATAAGGCACTCTCCTAGCTAAGCAGCAGTCTTAAAACTCCCATACAAGGAGACAGTGACCATCCGAAGTGACAGTCTGTGAGAGTTCATGTCGTGTGGGAGGAAAAGAGTCAAAACCCACACCACTGGAGTGCATGTTAAATGCTTCGCAGGAGATGATGGAGTTAAAATGTCCCCTCAGAAGTTAAGGACCTGTGTGAGTTAGAATGGCCTTCCTTTGAAGTTGGATGGTCAACAGAAGGAATGACAGACAAAGAAACAACTGGCCAAGTGTTTAGGGTGGTGACTGGACAGCCAGGGCCTCCGAGTCAGTTTCCATATATGTAGTCCAGACACGCGCCCTAAGCGGTTGCAACCTTGCCTAGCCACCTACTGCAAATCCTTAGTGGCACAGGCAGGGCCAAAGGAGGCCAAGGAACCTACAGACCCTAAGCTCACAAGAGAAGAGAAGAAAGGGCAAGAGGCACTAGAGAAACAAATTTTAAGGCTCTCCCTGAAGAAAGAGAAGTTACACCCCCTTACATTCCATATACCCATCCTTCACACACCTGAGACAAGGTGAAGAGCAAGGAGCAGGAGCCCATGCTGTGCCAGGCCTAGGTGCAGGGGCTCGAGTAGAGTCAGACTCAGAGGGGAGTGAGAGCTCCACATCTCCTCCTCATGAAGAAAGAAGAGAGAAAGAAAAAGAGCGTGATGCGGCCAGTCATCTCTGATCTGGCCATACTCGGGCTTTGCAGATGCCTCTCCACGAAACATGAGCACCAGCCTATCTAGATGAGCAGGGGCAGGTTCGTGATGGGCAAGAATCTTTATCCATCAGCCCTTTCCCACTACCGACATTCTAAATTGGAAACAACACACTCCCTCCTTCATGGAGAATCCTCAAGCTCTCACTGATCTGATACAGTCCATCTGTGCTACTCATAACACTAACTGGCCGGACTGCCAGGAACTGCTATTAACATTGTTTAATACAAAAGAGTGTCGTAGAATAAACCAAACGGCTCTCCAATGGTTAGAAAATAATGCACCAGCAGGCACTAATGATGCCCTGCAATATGCAGTGCAACATGTCCCCCAGATAGACTCCAAGTAGGACCCCAATGGAGAGGAGGGGCTGCAAAACCTACAAACATATAGGGGTGCACTTTTAAATGGGATGAAGTCAGGTGGTAAGAAGATAATCAATATAGAGCTGCCAAAAACCTGATAAAAGCCCAAGTGAATTTTATGAGAGGCTCTATGAAGCACACCAGCTTTATACCCCATTTGACCCAGAAGCCCCTAACAACCAACATGGCAAATGCAGCTTTCATCAGCTAGGCACAAGGAGACATTAGGCAGAATCTGCAGAAGCTAGAAGGATTTGAGAGCAAAAATGCTCCTGAACTCATACAGGTGGCTAAAAAGGTGTTTTGCAATCAGGAGGAATAGGCTTAAAGAAAGTCAAGACACAGGGCAAAAGAAAAGGCAGACTTGATAGTGACTGCCTTAGTTGAGAGGGGAGCTGATGTAACAAGAGGACGTGGAAGAGGATGTGGAAGAGGGCATGGGAAAGGTGTAGTCAGACTGGAGTCTGAAATTCGGCCCAGGTTAGAGAGATCAGTGTGGTGTGCAAGAAAGGACACTGAGTGCCCACAAAGAGTAGTATATGAAGATGAGGTACTCCCAGACAGCCACCAGTTTTACCACCACACAATACCTAGACTAGCAGCGGCAAGCCAGCAGGCTGACACACCAGCCTGCTGCCAATCATCCAGTAAAGGTAAGAAGGCGCTCTTAAGGATTTTCCTTAAAGGCTCTAACAACACACTTGATTAACCCTTCCACCCTGACATTCAGCAATGACGTCATGGATATATTTAAATAAATCCAGTAAATAAGCTCATAGAAACACCAATCAGGTTAAACCAAGGAAGAGAAAAAGAAGAAAAGAAAAAGAGAGAAAAACAAACCAAAACAGACATACCTCTAAAGGTAATAGTAACTAAGATGCTTAGAGTAGCGGTGTTGCTTTCTATTAAAGTGTTATTTATAAAAAGCAACAAAGGGGAGAAAATGAAGAATGAAATTAAATAACAGCAATAACAGTAAAACAAAACCTTGTAATTTTAGCTGCTGTATTATCATTGCTATATAATAACTTTGCTGTGTTGTGTGCTGTTTAATATAATACCTCCCCATCTCTGTTTCAAGCACAACTGCCTTCCTGCAAACCACTGAACCTTACCTATCCTCCCCACATTCTTAGCAAAGTGACCAGGCATCCAGAAATTCCTGTTTTTCTTGCTGACCAGCTACAAAGTCACAGAGCAGATAAACTCCAAACTGCCTAATGTGTTTCTCAAGATGTTACTTTTCAAATGTAAAGTACATCACAAGACAGGTTACAAGTTAATTAACTGCTCTTTATTCTGGCTTCTGTAAACCTAACCACTTCCTGCTTCATCATCCTGTATCACCAAGAGCATAAAAGGCACCCCATTTTCTTTGTCCTTTGCTCAGAATTAGGAAGGGATTCTGCCTGGCCTGTGATCACATTAAATAAAATCTTCCTGCAATCCCATCCGTCTCTCCAGATCTCTGATTTTCCACTACATCTTCTCACCTAGAGGCCATCAAACTCCAAGCAATCATGCAGCTAGAGCCTCAGAAAATGGATTTCTTTTTACCAGGGACCCTTAGATAGGCCTCTGAGAGAGATCTGCCTGGCATTTCCCCCCCAAAAATACCGCCTGTCAACATGCAGGTGTTAAGAGCAGTTATTGTCCCTATCCTAATGGCAGTCAGATGTACATCTTCAGAGGTGGGGGTTGATGGCAGTGGTGGCCTGTCTTGAGCAGGTGCTACAAAAACACCAACTACAGCAAGGAAGGCATGGCCAGGGCTGCATGTTCCCTGTAGATGGTGGGAGCTGAGAACAGGTGGGAGCCCCACCCACTTCCATGTTGTTGGGACTGGAACTCTGCCCTCCAAGGTGCAGCTACAGAAGCCCAGCCATGAGTGTGGATCCAGGTATCTTTGGATTCTTGGGGGCCCAGGAAGCCCCCCTTCCCCTGCAGGCTTGGAAGTACCTACTTCGACTGCCTGGCCTCTGCCCACTACCAGCACCCACTCCAATTCTGGAGCGAAGAAGTTGTGGCCAAGCCTGGATGCCATCATGACTGGGCCAGGTGTTCTCATGCTCAGGGAAGTAATGAAACATCAGGCCCCTAATGCCTCAACCCCCTCTGAATTTTGAGCACTGATGAGCATGCAAGAGAGGGTGAAGGGGGGGCTAAGGGGGACTCGGATGGGTCTGTGGGAACCACATGACATGGACAGCCTGGGCACTCTAGGCACCACGGATGGCAGGTTAATGGTGGCAGGAAGACAGGTTCCTGGGTGGAAAGGGGTGGGTCCCCAGTGAAGCTTCCCCTTTAGGCCTGGGATGGCCTGAAGCCTGGGGGCCAGGCGGCCAATTCCATGAACCAGAGTGAGAACATAATGCGCTTTTTCTGGGCCTGCCAATGGCTGCCTATGGACCAATAAGAACACACTTCTTCCCCTCTGAAGGCCACAAAAGCCCGGACTCAGCCTTACTTAGGCAGACATCAGAATGACCTGCCTTCAAAGAGGAGTTACCCACTGCAGGTCTCCTCTATGCTGAGAGCTGAGTAGACATTGACATGACCTGCCTGCAGAGCACAGCTACCCACTGCAGATCTCTTCTGAGCTGGTCTGTTACTCAATAAAACACCTTTTCCTTGCTAACCCTCCACTTGTCTGCATACCTTGTTCTTCCTGGATGTGGGACAAGAATCAGAGCCTGCTGAATGGCAGGGCTGAAACTGAAAGAGCTGTAACACAAACAGGGCCGAAATATGCCACCCACTTGCCAGATTATGGGTGATGAGGAGAGAAGTGCATCCCTTTGGGGACCCCAGACCCAGGAGCTCCCTGAGCCAGGGCTGTGACACCCTCTTTGGGCTCTGTGGTTCCTGGTGACTCCAAGTTTCTGAGCACCACCACATTCCCCGTGCCTGCAGTGGAAGCCACTTGTAGCATTCCCAGACCAGATGCAGCCTCGCAAGGAGTCAGTGCCCATGCCAGCACCTACAGCTGCCCATCCTGCTGCAATCAGCATGCCTGACTGTGCAGAGTGGCTGGACCCCACGCTCGCCCACTCTTGCACCCCTAACCACTATGCACCTGGCTCACCCCTTGCAGGTATGGGATTCAGGCCAGTAGCATGGGCCGAGTGCAGTCTGCCAAGCTGAGTGGGTGAGATAAGCATGGTGGGCCCAAGCAAAACTCAGCAAAGGCACAACCAGTCACAGAAGTTTCCAGCTGGTGAAGCAACACCCGAAGTATCCCCATGAAAATTCAAGAAACTGCCTTTTCTTTGGTTCCTAAGCAGATAGCTGCAGATAAAATGGTAAGTATCTCCACAGGTAGCTACTCTATATCCACCTTATCTTATATGAAGTACTGATTTACTGGGCATAGCATAAATACATAATTGAGTGTTCCCCTACCTGCTTCTTTTCTTTTGCAACATGTGGATTACCACAGTATCCCTCTTTCTCCTCCAGCCCACATTTTTTTCTTTAAATACCAAAGCCCTCAAAATCATTTTTGTAGAAAGGCACAGCCCGCAGACTGTTTCTGTGATTTGGTGTTTTGTTCTTCTGAGCACATCCTTAACATTGGCAAGATAAACTTCAAAAGTGATCGAGACATGTCTCAGATACTTTTTGGTTTACACTTGTTTAGCAAAATACTTTCCTAAAACATGGAAAATGAGGCTTAGACATAGCTATGAAGGCTGAGGAGATAAGCCAACATTACATCACTGTTAATACATTATAAAATAAGACTTTTTGGCCGGGCGCGGTGGCTCGAGCCTGTAATCCCAGCACTTTGGGAGGCCGAGGCGGGTGGATCACGAGGTCAAGAGATCGAGACCATCCTGGTCAACTTGGTGAAACCCTGTCTCTACTAAAAATATGCAAAAATTAGCTGGGCATGGTGACGCATGCCTGTAATTCCAGCTACTCAGGAGGCTGAGGCAGGAGAATTGCCTGAACCCAGGAGGCGGAGGTTGCGGTGAGCCGAGATCGCGCCATTGCACTCCAGCCTGGGTAACAAGAGCGAAAATCCCTCTCTTAAAAAAAGAAAAAAAAAAAATACTTTTTGAATTTCCTGACAAAAACTTGAGAAATGCAAAGTGGAAGTAGAGTCACTAGAAGGGAGAGGAGGAAGGCCAACAACCCAGGGAAAGCCAAATGCTACACCCTGTGACGGCAAATGAGGATGGCTGAAGGAGCGTTTATAAACAGGAGGGTTTCATTTCCCATAATCAGCTCTTGGTCATGCAGAATCCTCCTCTTCTCCAACCCACCATTATATCTTAACTCCTGATACTTCAGTGACACTTGAGCAGGGGGGCATGTCTACTTGGGGAATGGATATATAATTTTTTTTTCCAGGATTAAGAAGACCCAAAGAAGCATAGCAGTAGCTTGCCTTGAAAAGAGAAAGGATCCCTAGACTGATCCACCTGGGCAGAGCAGGAACTCAGAGCTAGCAGGTTTCAGAAACCAGCAGAATAAATTCTCTCTCATGTTTAATTTGAGTGGTCAAGGTGCCAGTGCCTCACCAATACCCAGGTTACATACACAACGTGTGTCATACTTTGTGTACATGATCTGCCAGACTTAGATCACTAATAGCAGCATCACCATTAGATCACTAATAGTATCAATGGTGTGGGACATTCCCCAACACCATTATCTCCAGATTCACCAGTATCAGATGATACCCAATAAGAAAGGAAGTCAGATTTCTAGTGGGAAAATGCCACACACAGTAAAAGCTCAAACCATTTCTCTCATATACTCTAACAATATCATATTAAAGGGGCACGTTTCTTTAAGGTCACAGAATCTACTTGACAAATCTGGGAGGGAGGGTGTGTTATATTTCATGGCCTCTCAAACTAAAGGAAGGGAAGTTTTGGGCTCAATTTAGATTTTTCCACTTAAGGAAGACGTAAGTAGCCAAAAAAGTTAGCATTTCTTAAGATGTGGAACGTAAGAAGTGAATTGGGGTCATAATTGAAAGTTAGTCTCTGTTAAAATGATGTTTAGTTCTTGCCACATATGGCTGGCAATCAACCCAGACAGCTGTTAATATAGTTAAGTGACATAATTTCTTGGTTATGTATTTTGAACAAAAAAAAATAACTTCTGAAAAGCTCAGGTTATTACACTGATATGGCTGAGTAATTGTCCCCCTTATTAAATTAGGAAGAAAATTTCATTTTAGTCTCTTCCATCCATATTGATTTCACAATTTAGAAACTCCATTTGGTTAATAAGTGACTGTTAAAGGGGAAATGCGTAGGAGCCATGAATACTTTAGTATGAATGGTTTATATGCTGCCCTTTCTCTCAACATATATATAATCATTTACAATGAATAACTGAAAATGTTAATAGAGTCACAGAAGGATATTTAAGTAAGAGCCAGAGACAATAGCGTCCCTGACAGTGACCATGTGGATGTTTCAGTAAATGAAAAAGATGAAAGTGAAAAAAGAAAGCCTCAAGTAAGCTTCTCCAGTTTTCCCATAGTAACTCCTATCTCTATAATACCCAGACATTAAGGTGAACATACAGATTTAAGATAGCCAGAAAATACGTGGAGAAAAACATCGGTTTTTTCCTAATGGGTCAAAAATTTTGAAATCTATTTATGTCCTACATTGTAAAAAATGCACTATTTCTGTGTATCTCCCTTCTAGGCTCCTGCATCTACCAACAGTAAACCATTAGCAACCTTATGAAACGCCACAGAGAATGGGCTTTTGTGGTAGAAAGATGAACATAAAAGGAGAAGCTGAGAGCAATCAAACATCCACTCAGGAAGCAGTTTTACCTATGGGAATCTTCATTGGGTGCCTTTATTTCATTTTGATTACTAGCTTTGGTGTTTCCTGGAGAACAAAGCCCTGATTTCTAGAAGTATGCTTTCTCTCCTGAGCACATAATTTCTGAGCCTAGGGGTATCTTATAGACAGTAACTATACTGATTCAGTAGACGTAGACAGTTTCACATTTTCTGATTTTTTTTCTTGGGTAGATTCCAAATATTTAGGATAGCTTCCCCCCCACGAAAAAAAAAAAAACACATACAGCACAGTATAAAATTAATTTCCATTGCTATGACTATCTCATGGGATATCTTTCTTTCAAGACGCTCAACAAACTTTTTGGCATGAGCCAAATTGATTTGGGGCCTCAATTACTGAGTAGACACATTATGTAAGTTAAATTTTATTTTAGGGCCCCTAAACAGTAGCTATTGTCCATAGGACTATGGAAAGAATCGTTCATGAGATATGTAAAAATGACATAAACTACAAAGTACATATAATTGCTATTATTCTTACAGTCCTCTCTTATCACTTGATATAATACATACCTTACACTATTATACCAAAATATATATGCTTGATATAATACATAATACCTTATACTATCATAACACATAATACCTTACACTATTATACCAGAATACAAGGTATAGAAAACCTACTAATCTAAAGAAAGTATGTATGCATTGTGTATATAAGGTAGAAACTATTTTCGACAGTAAATTAGGCAACCCATTTATCTTCTTCTTAAGTTTTATTAATTATATTTGAAAACCTAGACTTGAGTATAGGTTATCATTTAAGTTTTCTAAATTTTAGTTACCTTTTCTGCCATACAAGGTCAGGGACATCAGCAAGAACAATTAGAGTAGATGGCCTCTAAGCTTTCTTTCAGCTCTAACATTTTATCATTTACGGAATAGCACATATTCCATGGTAAGCAGTAAGCTTCCAAACTAAAGTGTAGTTAGGTTTCAAGGAAACTTCCCTTATTATTTAAAATATGTTGACATAATTGTTACATAGTATGGATAACTATTTTTAGTGTAAGACATGTCTACATAGAAACTAGGTGCACAATTTGCTCATGGTTATACAGGAATGAATCACAGATGAAATTTCTTTCTCTGCCCAGGCTGGAGCACAGTGGTGTGATCATAACTCACTGCAGCCTGAAACTCCTGGGCTCTAGTGATCCTTTTGCCTCAGTCTCCCAAGTATCTAGGACTAGAGGCACACACCACCATGCCAAGCTAATTTTTTAATGTTTTGTTTGTTTGTTTTTGTGGAGATGGTGTCTTGCTATGTTTCCCAGACTGGTCTTTAACTCTTGGCCTCAACTGATCCTCCCACCTTGGCCTCTCAAAGTGTTGGGATTATAGGTATGAGCCACTGAGGTCAGTTTAAAATTCTTGATTTTGAACATTTTCTTAACATCTTTTTGTATTCTATTGGGTCTGGATTTTTTACAGAAAAGAGAAACCACTCTGGGTATTTCATGCAGAATGACAGGAAGAAGGAGGAATTATGCTGTGCCTCCAAGTATGATTCCCCAAACACAAGGAACTGGCCCACCAAAGAAGCTACCAGCCCTACCACAGTCAGAAGATGATTCTGGAGGCCACTGTGATAATCTCATTGCTGAAGCTGTGCTCCAAGAAACAGGAAGCTGAAGTCAGGCCACCTCTTTTGCTACTGCTACTGCCACTGCCACCACAGTCCTCTTAGTCCCCATGAGTCTTACATTTGACAAGGTAATGTCATGTCCAGTTGCCTCCTTTGCTGGAAGCTGGACAAAAGAATGCTACTATAGAAAGCCCCCAGTTCTCTGTACCCTTCTTTGCCACAGACAGTAACAGCAAAGATCGTGAAATTAGTTTTTGTCTTTTATTCATTTTCCAAAACAGAGGTGAGAGCATTTAATTAATGGAACCAGATTCACATCTGGATACCTAGCTGCAAGGGAATCTGGGAAATGTAGTTTTTGCTTTCTAGTCTCTGCAGTACAATGAGGTAGTGATACCGAAAATGTGATCCTAGGATCAATAGCATCAACATCTCCCGGGAATTTCTGAAAAAGAAAATTTTTGGCCCACCTCATCCCTACTGAATCAGAAACTCCAATTTATTGGAGTTTAACAAGCCCTCCAATTGATTCTGATGCATGCTGAAGTTTGAAAACACTGTGGTAAGGCAGACTACAAACAAGTGAAAAATAATGCTGATTATGTTCAACCATATTCAAGAAATATTCTCAAAATTGCATACCATGACACATAGTGGTTCAAATAGGAATAAAAACATAAATTAATTACAAAAAATGTATTTCAAATCATAGTCCTGTTGATGTTAATTATTTATTATTTATTATTAAAAGTACAAGGATTTAAGCGAGAGCAATCAGGCAAGAAAAAGAAATAAAGGGCATTCAAATAGGAAAGGAGGAAGTCAAATTGTCTCTATTTGCAGACGACATGATTGTATATCTAGAAGACCCCATCGTCTCAGCCCCAAATCTCCTGAAACTGATGCAAGTTCAGCAAAGTCTCAGGATACAAAATCAATGTGCAAAAATCACATGCATTCCTATACACCAATAACAGACTTAAAGAGAGCCAAATCAAGAACAAACTTCCATTCACAATTGCCACAAAGAGAATAAAATACCTAGGAATACAACTAACAAGGAACATAAAGGACCTCTCAAGGAGAACTACAAGCCGCTGCTCAGCGAAATAAGAGAGGACACAAACAGATGGAGAAACATTCCATGTTCATGGTTAGGAAGAATCAATATCGTGAAAATGGCCATACTGACCAAAGTAATTTACAGATTCAATGCTATCCCCATCAAGCTACCAATGACCTTCTTTGCAGAACTGGAAAAAATCACCTTAAACTTCATATGGAACCAAAAAAGAGCCCGCATAGCCAAGTCATTTCTAAGCAAAAAGAACAAAGCGGGAGGCATCACACTACTGGACTTCAAACTATACTACAAGGCTACAGTAATCAAAACAGCATGGTACTGGTACCAAAACAGAGATATAGACCAATGGAACAGAACAGAGGTCTCGGAGGCAACACAACATATCTACAACCACCTGATCTTTGACAAACCAGACAAAAACAAGCAATGGGGAAAGGATTCTCTGTTCAATAAATGGTGTTGGGAAAGCTGGCTAGTTATGTGCAGAAAGCAGAAACAGGACCCCTTCCTGACACCTTACACTAAAATTAACTCCAGTTGGATTAAAGACTTAAACATAAAACCTAACACCATAAAAACCCTAGAAGAAAACCTAGGCAAAACCATTCAGGACATAGGTATAGGCAAGGACTTCATGACCAAAACACCAAAAACATTGACAACAAAAGCCAAAATAGACAAATGGGACCTAATCAAACTCCACAGCTTCTGCACAGCAAAAGAAACAATCATTAGAGTGAATCGGCAACCAACAGAATGGGAAAAAATTTTTGCAGTTTACCCACCTGACAAAGGGCTGATATTGAGAATTTACAAATAACTAAAACAGATTTACAAGAAAAAAACAACAAGCCCATTCAAAAGTGGGCAAAGGATATGAACAGACACTTTACAAAAGAAGACATACATGAGGCCAACAAACATATGAAAAAATGCTCATCATCACTGGTCATCAGAGAAATGCAAATCAAAACTACACTGAGATACCATCTCACGCCGGTTAGAATGGCGATCATTAAAAAATCTGGAGACAACAGATGCTGGAGAGGATGTGGAGAAATAGGAACACTTTTGCACTGTTGGTGGGAGTGTAAATTAGTTCAACCATTGTGGAAGACAGTGTGGCGATTCCTCAAGGACCTAGAAATAGAAATTCCATTTGACCAAGCAATCTGATTACTGGGTATATATTCAAAGGATTACAAATCGTTCTACTATAAGGACACGTGCACACAAATATTCATTGCAGCACTGTTTAAAATAGCAAAGACCTGGAACCAACCCAAATGCCCATCGACGATAGACTGGATAGGGAAAATGTGGCACATATACACCATGGAATATTATGCAGCCATCAAAAACGATGAGTTTGGGTCCTTTGTAGGGACATGGATGAACCTGGAAACCATCATTCTCAGCAAACTGACAGAGGAGCAGAAGATCAAACACCGCATGTTCTCACTCATAGGCGGGTGTTGAACAATGAGAACACATGGACACAGGGAGGGGAGCACTACAAACTGGGGTCAGTTGGGGGGAAATAGGGGAGGGACGGTGGGGGGTGGGGAGCTGGGGAGAGATAGCAAGGGGAGAGATGCCAGATGTAGGTGATGGGGAGGAAGGCAGCAAATCACACTGCCACGTGTGTACCTGTGCAACAATTTTGCATGTTCTTCACATGTATGCCAAAACCTAAAATGCAATAAAATAAATGGGGGGAAAAAAAGATCCTGAAACAGAAAAATAAAAATAAAAATAAAAGTACAAGGATTTAAATTCTTACTCATGAAACTGAATACTCACCCCATGATTTTCATAGGCACCTGCTACTCAAAACAGTGATTTTTATGCTTTTTCTCTCTAGTACAGCAATACCATCCTTAATATACCACTAGGTGGCACATGCTGGTGTGAAGCTCTAAGAGGTTAGTTCTCAAAAACTGGTGGAAGAATCAATCAACACTTATAAGCTTTTATGTGCTTTTTTTCTAAAATTTTAAACAAAAATGTACGAATATTTGGCCAGGCGCGGTGGCTCAAGCCCGTAATCCCAGCACTGTGGGAGGCCGAGGCGGGTGGATCACGAGGTCAAGAGATCGAGACCATCCTGGTCAACATGGTGAAACCCCGTCTCTACTAAAAATACAAAAAATTAGCTGGGCATGGTGGCATGTGCCTGTAATCCCAGCTACTCAGGAGGCTGGGGCAGAAGAATTGCCTGAACCTGGGAGGCGGAGGTTGCGGTGAGCCGAGATCGCGCCATTGCACTCCAGCCTGGGTAACAAGAGCGAAACTCCGTCTCAAAAAAAAAAAAAGTACGAATATTTGCATTTAGTGTTTATTTTCAAGCCAAATCAATAACATTTCTTGAAAATGTACAGTCCTGTTCATACTGAGAAGGCATACATTTGTTTGATAGATTTTTTTTCAAAGAAAATGAACTTATTATGAGTGACTCATATTTGTTTCCAGAATGTAAAAATTGACAAAAAGTGAATCTCTTCATAATCTTACTACTTAAAGGTAATACAAACTCAACTCCGAATCCCATCCTTCCAATCCTCTTTCAGAAGGAATCAGGTAACAAAAGTTTTAAGAATTTTGATGCTTATACAAATACACACCTACACATAAGACAGTAATTGAGCTAACAGTCATTCATTTGAAAAAAGTATTTTTATGAACTCACTTTTTTCAATTACCAGTTCTATCAAGGGTTTATGAGTCAGAAGTTATTTGTGATGGCTGTATGATATCTTGATTGAATAAATTCACCCAATGTAGTTAATTATTCTATCATTATATATTTCTATTTCTTCAGTTTTTTAATATTTAAAACAATAATGTATGGTCTACCCTTGTACACACATCCTGTGTATTGTCCTTTTTTTAGGCTGGATCTTAAAGTGTATTTACTGAGCATCACATCTTAAAAATATTAATAGATATTACAAAATATCTTCCAAAGTGGATATTCTCATTTACACTTTCAATAATAGTGCATCTTTTGAAATGTTTATTAACATATTAAATGAATTTCATATGTTGTTTCAACTTTCATGTCCTTAACTAGATATAAAGGTAAACAGTTTTAAAAATTCCTGGTCATTACTATCTTCCTTATGAATTATCTATTTCTACTCATGACTCATTATTCTTCTACTATGCTGTTTTATTCCTTTTTGTGAGTAGGAGATTTTTACATATTTGTATTAGTTAATTGTTAAATGTATTGCAGGTATTTTCTCTCAGTGTATTGCTTTAAAAAGTTTTATTTTAGGCCGGGTATGGTGGCTCATGCCTGTAATCCCAGCACTTTGGGAGGCAGAGGCGGACAGATTGCCTGAGGTCAGGAGTTCGAGACTAGCCTGACCAACATAGTGAAACCCCGTCTTACTAAAAATATAAAAAATTAGCAGGGCGTGGTAGCAGGTGCCTGTAATCCCAGCTACTCGGGAGGCTGAGGCAGGAGAATCACTTGAACCCGGGAGGCAGAGGTTGTAATGAACCGAGATTGTGCCATTGCACTCCAGCCTGGGCAGTAAGAGCAAGACTCTTTCGCGGTGGAAAAAAATAAAAAAAAAAAGTTTTATTTTATTTTACTTTTTACCAAGAATTAGTTTTAAGTTTTAGAAAGTCAAGTTTTTCAAAATATGTAATGGCTTTTGAGCTTCATGCCTTGCTTAGAAAGGTGTTTCCACTTCAGAATTATTTTTAAATAACTTAATATTTAATTAATTATAATTATTTATAGTTACTTTTATATATTACATCTTAACATTCCATTAATATATTTTATTGCATACATTTCCTTGTATAGGGATAGACAACATCACTTACTGGGTAATCTGTCTCCCATTACTTTGAAAATCCACCTTTAGGGTATATTAAATTTTCAAATACTGTTGGCCCTGTATCTTACTTTTGTAGTCTCTTCTACCCACCGTATGTTTATTCTGTTAGTATCTTATTGTTTTAACGACAGTGGTGTTTTATGTGTTAAATTTTGTCGCCTTGTGATGACTTTTAAACTGGCATACTAGAGGAGCCATCTCATTTTCCTTATCTTACAATAAACTTTAAGAATTATACATATATGGAAATTTCTAGTGCATCTAAA
Organism: Sapajus apella; assembly: GCF_009761245.1. Taxonomy (NCBI): domain Eukaryota; kingdom Metazoa; phylum Chordata; class Mammalia; order Primates; family Cebidae; genus Sapajus; species Sapajus apella. Next base: position 15,808,851 of record NW_022436981.1, on the reverse strand, counting down.
TTGTCATTTTGTTCAGTCACCAATCACTGCATTTGCAGGGTTCAATATAACTATTAATGAACCTTTAATCAGATACAGCATTAAAACCCTGTATAACCCTGTATTAAAACTTGTTTATAAATTCCTGGGAGTGTTTCTATGATAATGTTTTCAATATAACATTGCTTATATATATAAAGAATATTTTTAGTCATGTATCCTTTTAAGGAAAATCTAAAAAATCAACACAATTTCAACTGCCTAAGAATATGAAGTTGTCCTTGTTAAACTCTACGTTGTTATTTAGTGCTGTTCACTCTTATTAAGAACTAGTCGATAAGAGTAACTTGTAACAAATGTATATCGAGCACCCAGTGGATATGTGTACACTGCAGGAACTCTCTGGAAGACAAAGTAATTCACTAAAGAATTCTCTGGCTTCCTAAGTATTCAATAAGATCATCACTTACCTCTGAAAAGCTCAGCGTAAAACAATATTACCATAGATTTTTTGGGAAAGGAGGCTGGGGATGGAATTGGGGTTCCAGGACTGAAAGTCCTTTCTCGAGATAAAGATTCTCCTGCTCACTGAAATAGGCGGGTCTTCTTAGATCTAACCCATACTGAAATTTATCATAAACCTGCTCATGAAACAATATTTCCAAAGTTCCAAATCTGTGGACATGTTCACTTTATGGATTAGCAATCAATTAGGTTACAGCTGTGTTTCTAATTAATTGATATTGAAACTCCTAATTTTTTAGCAGTCAGATGTTTAGTGCTGCTGACTTCTGAATATTTGCAGTAAATTATTTCTTTCTAATATTTTATGTATATCACTTAGATTAAGAGTGTCATTATTACTTACAGCAAGCAATAAGCATACCCTTCTTGCTTTCTTTTGTAAAAGACAGAAAATGAGATAAATATTTTACTCAACAGTTAAATACAACTATCTCACTTTAAAGGAAGTTTTTTTTATAGTTTTTGGATAACAGTGTGGCCTAACAAGATCTTTCATTAACTTTTTACCTAGAAAAAAATATAAGTAGTGAAATTGTAATATATCACAAAAAAACTACTTTTGTTATTTATTCTTTAATCAGAATGCTTGATTTATAAACACTAATAGATGAACAAATTAATTCTAGCCATGATGTGTTCAATATACATGAACTTTCTTTAATTTCCATTTTTGGAGATGCTAGTATGAATCACAGTACTTTTCAACTTCTATTTTTAATGAAATGTTTTTTTTTTAGTAACATATAATCACATTTTCTTTCCCTTTCTTTACATGTGTCTTTCTCTGTGCTTTCCACCTAGTATAAAACCTCATTAAAATGCTGTTTTACAAAGTCAGATACACTGCAACACAAATCATGTCTTCTAAAACATAACTACATACAGTGAAATGTTGATATAAGACAGCTTAAACAAATGAGTGTTTTTATTGCCCTCTGACAGCATAATAAAGAATTTCTGTGCATACCCATGTATAATGCAAGGGTGGGGAGGCAGCATAGATTAATACTTTGTAAACAACAGAAATGCTTTAAGAATCAATTCTTTCTTTGGTGTGTAGCCTGAATAATACTTCATGAGGTCAGGACCTAGGGTAAGTGGTAGTAAAGTCTGTGGCATTGATTATATTTAAAGGGCTTGTACTATTTCCCAACTAAACACTGTGGTGTTGTACTAGAAGAAGTTTTGAACAGAGATTAAGGGAGACCTTTCCTTTGTCCTACCAACATTGATTATTTTGTAAACTTTTCTTTAAAATGATTCAGAATTCAAAGAGACAAGTTAAAAAAAGTACTTCTCAGATAGTAATGTGCACAAAAATCATTTGGGGAGCTTGCTAAAATGAAAATTTCAATGCCGTATGCTTGGGGCCTTGTGTACATTCTGATTTCTAATAACCATTTAAGAGTAGTAAAAGACTTACTACTTGTTTCATCAGTTTAAAAAAAAAATTATACTCAAAATAATAAGAGGTAATAATCATATATTGTCATCACTGGTGTCTCAGCCCTCTGCTGGTGACATTACTACTTGTGTAAAAGCAATGCTAGCAAATCTCACCCTTCCTCACACCGCTTCTTTAGGAAGAGTGGCTAAAGAGTTTTAGAGATGATCTGGTCACTACTTCCAAAGGTTTCCAGGATATATAGAAATGCAGAAACAAACTAACATATAGAAGTAATGATCCTAGCTGAGGAATTTAAAATTTGTTACTTTTATTTTAGCTATATAAAACATTTTTACATAAGCTATTAAGTGTCTTAGTGAAAGGACACAGCCTACCGTACCTATTTACATTTGAATGCACAGAAGATTTGTCTAATCATTTCCAAAATGAGACTTGAAATTTATCTTTAGTCCCTGGTTTGTGATTTGCTTAAAAATTGAAAAGAAAATTGGCATTTTGTCAAATCTAACAAAGGCTAAAATTTCCCAGTCATTTGGTGAGAAAAGAAAAATGACATTCCTTGATAGTATATTTATTACCCACAATTTTTTCTCTCATCCATCTTAACTTTTCTCTGTTAATCACATAAATAAATTTCTTTCCAGTGTCTCCTGCTCTGTGCCCTCATAATGTTTAGCACTGGATTCTCTTTTAATCTATCTCAGTCATAGTAATTCTCCTCCTCCATATAGTATCCACCAGCCATGCTCCCCTCCATCTCACAAGTACCTAAATCTTACCTCCCTCCCTTATACATCTCCTTTTCATCCAATTTTAGTATTTCATCAATCATATGAGCTCCAGCTCCTTATATTTTTCATCAAGTATTCAGGCTTTTTCTAGAAGTAGCACATCATTCCACTTCGTATGTATTTTTACTTGCATTTTTATTGTGCCTGTTTTACCTTTTGTTGTCTTTTTTTTTTTTTTGGTAAAAATTTCCATTTGTTTCTGTAATATCACATTCTAGCATCACATGAATGTTGTGACTATTATGCCCTGAAACTTAGTGAATGACCTCTTAGAAAATACCTTACCTAGGACCTTGTTAGAAACTCATCTCAAAGGCCATAAAGGAATTATGAGATTTTCAGCTAGAGGTTTTATTGTCCAGTAGGTAATATCACAATTTCTGCAATCAAGATTGGTAGAAAACCTAGCACCAACTTCTGTCTTCCAGGCAAACTGAATTATTCTCCTTGGTAAAATCTTTAATCATTCTTACCTCTGTGGATAGATTATAAATTGGCCTTATTACAATAAGAAACATTTCTGCATTTTCAGGCCTTTCACATGTGAAACTTCCTTGAGAATCAGCATTTATGTCTAATGTGTGTATGTATAATTATAATTCACACCTCATACTCTTCCTTAAAGATTCTGAATCAGTTTTTAATAAAAGAGACACATAAATGAGATTAAAATCTGCAATCACAAGTTAATGAAACAAACAAGTACAGAAAATATAGAGGAATTAAATCAAATCAATATCCCATTCATTTATTCATTAAACACTATCTAATACCCAGTGTATGACAGGTATTAATTAGGCATTAGATTTTTAAAAAATGGGATATAATATAGGTCCCAATTTTAAGATCACAATCTAGTAAAAAGAGACAGACTAATGAAAATAAACTCAATGTTAATATGTTGAGTACCAGTGTCAGATATACATGATAATTGCAGTTCACAGGGCTGGAGGATTTGACTCATGATTCTTTTAAAGCGTCAGTCAATTTTCCTCGATTCTCTGATGGTACCATTTTGGCTTCACTGTATATGAAGATGGGGCACAGCAATCTCTTTTAATGTTAAAATGAAGGATACTTTTCTGCATCTTATAAAAATGTTTCTAGTTTTTCTTTTGGAACCTCTCTGTTCCAGTGTATCAATACATATATTCCTTAGGTGAGTTTAAAAAACAGAAAAGGGAAGCTAGGTTCAGGCTTCTTGTGCTCTTAGACACTTGTGAAAATTGCCTGAGTCAGAATCAGAAATAATCTATCCCTATTGCACATCCTGAAGTTAGTCGGTTTTGTTTTGTTTTTTTTTGGCAGGGGTGGGTGGGTGGAATTGCATCATATTTGAACAAAACTTTTAATAACCCTTATTCTACACTAAATTGACTTGTGGTTAGGCTGATGCATGGCAGTGTGAGGTCTGGATTAAGTTGAAAGACTATAAATATGCCTACTGTTAGAAACAAAATTGCCACATTATTTCCACAGGGGAAAAATTAGAGGTTAAAACATGTGACTACAGAGTATCAGGGGATACCGAATCAGATGGATAATGTATACTCATCTGTGTGCACCAGCTGTTTTGAACTCTGGGAGTGGTCTATAATAGCACTAGAGTTTTCTTTCCATCAAAGATGACCAAGACATCGACAGATGCATGGAATTTACAAATTCAACTACTTATTATTATCCCTGGCACGAGCTTTGCAAAAATGACCTAACTTGTTTTTCATTTTTGCTTTTCTTTTTTCCATCCCGATTCATGCATTCAACTGACATCGCTTATGTTCCCTGAGACGAGCTCTGGCTATCCGTTTAGTGCTTTCCTTCTAAAAGTCCAAGCCCTAAGGCCAGCCCTTGATGACTCCCAGTGAGCTGAAGTCAGCCTTTCTTTCCAAACTCGACTCCTACTACCCCTTGTCACCCACTGGATGTTTAAATGTACCCACTCACCATGCACCCTTGACACCCAGCCTGTTCACGTTTTCACATTTATGTCTTTGCTCATGTGCGGCTGAAAGGAAAACTCCCGTTTTGCCCTCAGAAGTTTCACTGGAAAATTAACTCACCAAAGGAAGATTGATAAGAGAAAATGCATACAAACTTGTTAGTATGAATGGGGGTGGGGAATCACAGAGTGATTAAGCCAACTCCCAGTGTGGTACAGAAGCTTAAATACAAGTTTGAGGTTACAGAAAGAAAGGGGGTGGGCTCACAGCAAAGCCAAAAACAGGTGAGGGTGGTCAATCACATTATTAAGAGGGGAGAAGACCTGGCTAGCAAAGGTGGTCTTGGTGCACAGATTAAACCTCACAGGTAGCCCTCAGAGAAAACAGATGGTAAATGTTTCTTTCAGACTTTTAAAGATGTCATACTCTCAGTTAATCTTTCCTAGAATGGACAAGAAATTGCCTCAGAGAAAGCCTGGCTGCATCAATGCAGATTCTCTACAGGTGCTGACGTTCCCCACAAAGGACAGCCTTGCAGGGCTCTTTGGGTTTGCAGGGTCTCTAAAGAGCTATCTCAAAATACGTCACAGTAGTCTATTACAGGGTAAAAGACTTTGATTTCCTCCATTCACATGATCCTCTCTGTACCTCGACATGTATATCCAAATCCTACCACTCTTTCAAACTTCAGCCCAAATCCCCCACCTTGTGCAGTCTTCCCTGGTACCTCAAGTTGGAAACAAATGTTCTGTCTTCTAATTCGCATACACCAAAAGCATGAGGCATGACATCTGTATCTCTATAGACTTACCACATTCTGTATAACATTATAATTGAGTTTAAGTCCTGTTCCCTTTAAAATTCTTGGGAAAACAGTCTGTGTCTTACTGGTCATTTAAATTGTAATAATGATAGTTAACATTTATTGATGACTCACTCTCCATTATTTTAATATGTTTAATACAACTGGGCAGTAAAGATTACTGAATAAAAAGAGCTCACTTAAGAAATACAACTAAAGAATGACTAAATTAACTGTTCCATTAATGTGAGACCTGAATGATTGAACTTAGTTCTTTAACCGCCTTATGAGGCAAATAGTATGACCCCAATTGAAGTGAGAGAAGACCAGGACTTACAGTTTAGAATCTTCCCCAGCATCACACAGGGAGTAAGTGGTGGGCTACAATTCTAATCCATATGTATCCGATTTCACATCTAAATTCCTGGTCATTACTCTGTTTTGCTGCTCATACAGCTCCCACCCACATTTTTGTTCCCTTTTGCCTCTCATGTTACATATATGCATTTTTTTTGTTTTTAGAATACAGAAAGAGCTCATAATGCTCTGTTGGATAAATGAGTGACTTGATATTTAAGCAATCAATCAATATTTAAGAATTGTGTGTGTGTGTGAGAGAGAGTGTGCATACATATTTCTATCCAAGCTTCAAGATAAGAAAATTTAATTCTTTGTATATAGAAAACAATTGACATAAAATTTTTTTGCCTGACACATAAACTCTAAGATTTATGCAAGAATTCTGATTTGTACTTTTTAATCACACAAAATGGAAGAGTTATACGAGTTTTAAAAATCAGTTAAGTCGTTTGAAATTTTTAAGAGCTTCAGACAAAAAAGAAAACTTCACTAATCAGGAGGAAGATATTACACAATTCCAAATCTTTATAAATACAGGCATGCCTCAGGAAATGGTGGGTTCAGTTCTAGACCACTGGAAAAAAGCAAATATCACAATAAAGCAAGTCACACAGATTAGTTGGTTTCTCAGTGCCTATAAAAGTTGTTTACACTATACTGTAGTCTATTAAGTGTGAAACAGCATTCTGTCAAAGAAACAATGTACAAAACTTAATTAAAAATACCTTATTACTAAAAAATGCTAATGATCATTTGAGCCTTCAATGAGTTGTAACCTTTTAGCTGGTGGAGGGTTTGCTTTGTTGTGGTTGGTTGCTGGTTGATAGCATTTTACCTATTGCATAACTTCTTTCAAAACTGAAGTCAATCCTCTCAAACACTGCCACTGCTTTAATCAACTAAGTCTATGTGCTAGTCTAAATTTCTGTCGTCATTTCAACATTGCTCACAGCATCTTCAACAAGGCTAAATTTCTTTGCTCTTTAAAAACCATTTTTCTTTGCTCCTTCACAGGTAACTCCTCATCCATTCAATATTTATCATGAGATTGCAGCAATTCAGTCCCATCTCCAGGCTGCACTTCTAATGATCTGGCTGTTTCTACCACATCTGTAGTCACTTTATCCACTCAAGTCTTGAACTCCTCAAAGTTATTCACAGGGTTAGAATCAGCTTCTTCCAAATTGCTGTTAGTACTCGTATTGTGACCTCTTCTCATGAATCACGAATGTTCTTAATGGCATCTAGTATAGGAATCCTTTCCAGAAGGTTTTCTATGTATTTTACCCAGATCCATTAAAGGAATCACTACCTATGGCAGCTATAGCCTTACAAAACGTGTATTTTTCATTTTTATTATAGGCATGGGATCTCACTCTGTCACCCAGGATGGAAAGCAATGGCATAATCATAGCTCTCTACAGCCTCAAACTCCTAGACTCAAGTGATCCCCCTTCCTCAGCCTCTCAAGTAGCTGGAACCATAGGCACTGATGACCACATCTGGCTTTTTATTTTGTTAGAGACAAAGTCTCACTGTGTTCCTCAGGCTGGCCTCAAACTTTTAGCCTCAAGCAATCCTCCCACCTTAGCCTCCTGAGTAGCTAGGCTTACAGGTGCAAGCCACTGCACCCAGCCCAAAATGTATTACTTAAATAATGAAATACAAAAGCTAACATTACTTGATCCATGGGCTTCAGAATGGATACCATGTTAGCAGGGATGAGAACAACATTAATCTCCCGTGCATCTCCAACAGAGCTCTTACGTAAACAGATGCATTGTCAATGAGCAGTAATACTTTGAAAGAAATCTTTTTTTCTGATCAGTACATATCAACATTGGGCTTAAAATATTCCATAAACCATGCTACAAGCAGATGTGTTGTCCTCCAGTCTTTGTTGTTCCATTCACAGAGCATTTGCAGAGTGCATTTCACATAATTCTTAGGGTCCCTAGGATTTTCAGAACGGTAAATGAGCGCTGGCTTCCACTTAAAGTCAACAGCTGCAAACATTAGCCCCCAGCAAGAGAGTCAGCCTGTGTTCTGAACCTGTGAAACCAGGCATTGACCTCACCCTCACTCTCAAGTTTTAGATAGCATCTTCATTCAATAAAGGGCTACTTTATCTACTTGAAAATCTGTTGTTTGCTGTAGCCACCTTCATCAATGATCTTAGCAAGCTCTTCTGGTTAACTAGCTGCAGCTTCTACATCAGCGCCTACTGGTTCACCTTGCATTTTTATGTTACAGAGATGGCTTCTTTCCTTCAGCCTCGTGAACTAACCTCTACTAATGTCAAACTTTTCTTCTGCCATTTACTCACTTCACCCTCCATGGAACTGAACAGAGTTAGGGCCTTGCTATGGATTAGGCTTTGGCTTAAGGAAATAGTGTGGTTGGTTTGATCTATTAATGTCACTCAAACTTCCTCAATATCAGTAATAAGGCTGTTTGCTTTCTTACCATTCTTGTGTTCACTGGAGTAGCACTTTAAATTTCCTTTTAGAATTTTTCATTTGCATTCCCAGCTTGGTTAACTGTTTGGTGTAAGAGTCCCTGCTTTCAGCCTGTGTCAGCTTTCAACATGCCTGCCTCGCTAAGCTTAATCATTTAGGTTGGTGCATAAGTAATTGAGGTTTTTGCACTATTGAAATTTGCTATTTGCTTATTGGAATACATTCATAAATAAATAGTATGTTATATGTCATTTTAATGTTCATTTCTCACTTCACTTTTTTGCTAATGATATCTGTTTATTTTACATTTATTTTAGACTATGGAAATGATGTTACACAAAAAGCAAATTTGAGAGATTTTCTTATTTGGATTCAAAATGGGTCAGAAAGCAATGGAGACAACTCTCAATGTCAGCAGCACATTTGGTGCAGGAGCTGCTAATAAACATACACTACAGTGGTGGTTCAAGAGGTTTTGCAAAGGAGATGAGAGCCTTGAAAATGAGGAGCAGAGTGGCCAGCAATGGGAAGTTGAAAATGACCTATTGAGAGCAGTCATCAAAGTTGATCCTCTTATGACTACACGAGAAATTGCTGAAGAACTCAGTATCAACCATTCTACAATTGTTGGGCATTTGAAGCAAACTGGAAAAGTGAAAAAGCTCAATAAGTGGGTGCCTCATGAGCTGACTGAAAATAAAATTGCCACTATGAAGGGTCACCTTGTCTTATTCTACACAGCAATAACAAATCACTTCATGACTGGATTGTGATGTGTAATGAAAAATGGACTGTGCATGACAACTGGTGATGACCTGCTCAGGGGCTGGATCGAGAGGAAGCTCCAAAGCACTTCCAAGGCGAAACTTGTACCAAAAAAAGGTCATGGTAACTGTTTGGTAGTCTGCTGCCCGTCGGATCCACTACAGCTTTCTGAATCCCAGGAAAATCATCTCATATGAGAAGTATGCTCAGCAAATCAATGAGACGCAACAGCTGCAATGCCTAGAGCTGGTATGCATCAACAGAAAAGGCACAGTTCTTCGCCCCAACACCCAACCTGCATACCGCACAACCAACTCTTCGAAAGTTGAATGAATTGGGTCGCCTGCTTTTGCCTCATCTGCCATATTCTCCTGACCTCTTGCCAACTGACTGCCACTTCTTCAAGAATCTTGACAACTATTTTCAGTTTGCAGGGAAAACACTTTCGCCACCAGGAGGATGCAGAAAATGCTTTCCAACACTTTGTCAAATCCTGAAGCACAGATTTTTATGCCATAGGAATAAACAAACTTATTTCCCATTGGCAGAAATGTGTTGACTGTAGTGGTTCCTATTTTGGTTAATAAAGATGTGCTTGAATCCAGTTATAATGATTTAAAATTCACGGTTCCAAACTGCAATTACTTTTGCAGCAACTTGCACCTAGCTTTTTGATTTAAAGTCAAAGATGTGTGTCTCTTCCTTTTACTTGAACACCTAGAGGCCATTGTAAGGTTATTAACTGGCTTAATATCTCAAGGAATAAGAAGGTTCAAGAAGAGGAAAAGAGGTGGGGAACCGCCAGTCTGTGGAGCAGTCAGAACACACACAATGTTTATCAATTAAGTTCACTAGTTACATAGGTGTGGTTTCTGGCGCGCCATTACATTACAATAGTAATATAAAAGATCACTCATCACAGATCACCGTAACAGACAAAATAATAATGGAGAAGTTTGAAATATTACGGGAATTACCAAAGTGTGACACAGGGACACAAAGGGAGCACATGCTTTAGGAAAATTAGCACTGGTAGACTTGCTCGATGCAGGGTTGCTACAAACCTTCAATTGTGAAAAGCACAGTATTTGCAAATTGCAATAAAGCTAAGCACGGTAAAATGAGGTATGCCTGTAGATACCTGTATTTAAAGGAAATAAACATTCACCCCTGGATATAGATGGCTACTCAGAGGGCCTGCAGACAGGAACAACCCTACAAAGCTGCCTAATGAAGAGATTTGCATCTGTAGAAAACAATCACATTGATAACACAAACACTCAGGCTTTCTCTGAAGCCATCTTCTTGTTTGCATCTAGGAAAGATCAACTTAATTGCAGGCTCTCATCTATGTTTTCATCTATGTTTCCAAAATTTCCTGAGATATTTTCATCTGCACAACAGGACACCTTTTGCTTGACATAATTTCCTACCTTCATTCCTCTCACCTATGATGCCACCTCCCTCAGAGTTCAGAGAAACTTGGTCCTACTTCATTGTCCTTGGGCTCATTCATTTCCCCTAAAAATCATTAACTCCAAGTACCTGTCATCCCCCGTATCTCCAATAAAAAGGATATTTGAGCATCAACTATCTTGCCTTTCTTTTTCATTTTTCTATGACTCCTGGGAACACATGTACAAGGTAATAAATTTGTATGTCTTTCTTCCTGTTTCCCAACACATTTAATGTCTGATCCAAGTATTGATCTGTTTGCCCTTTAATCAATTTCTTCCTCTGATCTAGATCATGGAGCTGATTCCTGGAAACCATGTTTCCCAGCCTTTCCTGTCACTGGTTTCCAACTCTGGACAATGAGAGAGACTTGAAGAAACAGGGAAGGAGGAAGGGAGAAGCTAGAGTGTGTCCTGCCCTTTCTGTCTGTCTCAAGCAGCATCATCTATACTAGCTACAGCTCCTCTTTGGCTCTGCCTTCCCCCAGACAGGCCCATTGTGCTTCCACCAGGTGACTCTGGCCCTGGTATCTGTCAATACCCCCAATTTCTTTTCATCATCGATTTAGAAATGGTTTCATCTTTGTTCAATTGCTAATCTCGGGATTGCTTCACTATTCCTGGTTAGCTTCTGAGCAACTCTATCATCTGTGTACCAATTCCTGGTACTAAATTTTTTTGGTTTTAAATACTAATTGTGGTTTGTCTTTTTCTAGTTGGATCCTGACTGATGAAATGTCCTATGAAATTACTGGTGATATGAGTAAAGTAGGAAATTTTTTCAATTTAATATTAAGAATATTTAAAAATATTTACATATGCTCTTCTTCATATATGAAAATAAACAACACAAATATAGGATATGTTATTTTCTTTTTGTTACAAGAGAAGTCTTGTTAGTTTCATTTTCACTTTGTTACATTTTAACCAATAGTTGAGGATCCTGGGGTAGCTGGCCTAGTCGGTGATATAATCTATCGGCATAAACGGAATAGAGTTAACTGGATGATATGGCAATCAAAAGTATTACCTAAGTCTACCAATGTTTGAATCAAAAGAAGTGATTAACTACAAAGACTCCAATGAGACGTACTGCAGTAGTATACATTTGACAGTGAATGGCTAAGAATCAACTTACAGAGCAATCACCTATTTTAAAATCACAGTGTAAAATCTCAATGAGAAGAGCTATCTGTTGAACTTATTATGTCATGCAGCACATCAGCTAACTTTTATTTTGCTCCCTGTTGCTTAATTCAGCAAGACTTTAAACAAACAGACAAACCAGAAGAAACTCAACTAGCATTTTATTTGCTGTACAAACTACTCATTCGGTGCCAGGAAATATACATGTGTGGTTCTTAATCTTGCCACTAAAATGGCAAAAACACTGAAAGGTGATAACTTCAGCTGAAAACGGGATTATGTGAGGGTCTTATTTTTCATATCTAGACTTTAATTTTTAAACAAAAGTGCAGAGCACTGTAAGTTGTCAGGGATCTCTATTTACATATTATGGCAATGTTTTCAGCATAACTGGATGGTGTAGGGAATTTTAAATTTCTCCCTTAAAGTTTTGAAAATTGGATTCCATATAACAAACCGATAAGAGATAGATTTAAGAGAAAAAGGGCATACATATTTTACTACATGCATGTGTGTTCACAGGAGTCATACAGAATAGAAAAACTCAAATAAATGCAATATAGTTGATGTTGTTTCTATACCATCTTGAGATTACTGAAAGAATGGGGACTCAGGACATGACAGGTTATGGTGATCAGACAGGCTATGGGAAGGAGAGAAGAGAAAGTGTCTGGCTAGCAAAGCAGTCTTGTTATACAGATGAAATCTCACAGATAGCAGCCCTCAGAAAGAATAAATGGTAGACAGTGGTAAATGTTTTTGTCAGACATTTAAAGGTGTCATACTCTCAGTTAAAACATGTCATACTCTCAGTTAATCTTTCCTAGGTCCAGGCAACTGGGGTTTGGGGGGTGGTGTTCAGATAAAGCCTGTTTGCATCTGTTGTTTACTTCACTTTATTTCCTCTGCAGAGGCAAATATCCTTTACGAACGTCAACTTTTCAGCTACTCTTATTTCAAGCTTTCCTGAATAGTCATATTAAAATATGTCTAAGATGTATATTTTGGGGTTAAATATTTTTATTACCTTTCATCTCCTCTTTGAAACTTTACTTTTGGAAAAATTCATATGTTAAAAGCCAAGTAGATAGATTTGGAGAGATTTGGGTTAGAGGTTTTAGGTAAGAGATTAAATGAAAGCGGAAGAAAACACCAAATTAGTAGAAAGAATAAATTTAAGTATATTATATCTCACGTCTTCTTGTATCAGTCTCTTAGTACTGAAAATAGGTCTGTTTTGTTAAACAGTTCTCTCTTATTTCAGGAGGTACTGTTATATACAGGTTCTCATCAAAGTTAAGACTATATCTAATGCAATTCTTTAATACAAGGCATTTCTATGGAAACAGAAGGAAAAACAGTAAAGGTTAACATCTGTAGTAGTCTAGGAAGTACTCCAGAAAAACTATTCTAGAGTGTCTGAAGCACCTTCAGTTAAAGTGACAATCACAGAGTTTTTTGGATTGTAGTGTGAATTAGGTATTCAAGTGAATTTTCTGAGTTGTCCATATACCAACTAGCATTCCAACTTTTCGTATATGAGTTGCTGTAGTGATTTATCCCAACTTTTACAAGTTGCCTAGCCTCAGTTTGCAGTGCTTCAATAAGAATAGAGTTTTAATTTCTAGTGATTTTAAGTCGGAACGGTGGGAGAAAATAAAAAATGTTAGTCTGAAGAGCCACAGACAGATATCAGAGGAACGAAAAGTTAAGCATTTAGTCCAGATTACAGGTGAACGACAAAATCTCAAAAGCATTGTGTAGGACTAGAATTTAATAACAAATGTACTAGGGTTTTCTTCTGAAACATAATTTTTCTCTCTCTAGTTCCCTGTGTCTACTAAAAACAAATCATAATGAGACCAATTTATTTGTTAAATGTTTTGGTCTTATTATACTTGAGCTGCTTTTTGCATAAAGTACAGCAAGAATAGTAATTGGCCATATAGCCATTTTTTAACTTGGCTTAATGGGAACTTTTTTCATAACGGATTTCAGATTAGATTTTAAAAAACCCCTGAAGTTTTAGGAGCTAACCTAAAGACTATGTCTGTAATATCTGTACAAATTGGATGAGTTTTTCTCTTCCCAAGAACCCCAAAATATTTTGAGGCTCCTCAGCCTATTGGAAAGTGACATTTTTAACTTACTACAAGATCAGGAACCCTGTCAGGAAACTGTAGATAAGGTATCAGATCAGTCTTTGTCCAAATCTATTGACTTTAAAGTCAACTTCAATTTCTTAAAGCGGTGGGGCCATATCTGAATATGACATTCCAGTCAAAGCTGGAATATATCTAATTTTTTTTTTCCATTGGAGTTTTTGAAATTTTTACCCAGTAAAGTTGAATAATTTCAAAGTTATAAGCAGAGGTCTGTATTTGAGAGTACCTATCAGGGTTGTTTCTCCTTTCCATGAATTGCCGTGAAGATACAACACTGTAGGATTTGCAGAGTGCTTTTAGAAAAATAGCATTCAAATAAAGCTATTTAATGTGGTCAACAAAACTAAAAATGGTCACGGTTAGAGATAAAATTGACAAAGAAATTTGGTTATTTTCTGTGGCCTAGAAAACATTTTAACATATTATTATAACGAATAACACATATCAAGATATATCATACATTTCAGAAATCATATTATTTGGAACTTATTAATAACTTTCTTACAAGTATAACCAAAAATGTAAACATTATTTCTTATTTGACAATTCTTTCCATATATTTATAACATACCAAGTAATCTAAACATGTTTCTCTTGGACTTTCAGGGTCCCAACTTCTTTGTTGGAATGGTTTGAATGCCCAGAGTTAGTATGATATAATCAAGATTGAATTTTAGAATACTGAAATTTTTGAAGTTTGTCAAATATCAAAGGTTTAAAACTTTTATTCCAAATAAGATCACATATCATAAAATAGTTACTGATTTATCCAAAGTAATAATTAAAAGATTTTAAAAGGCAAAACCCCTTAATTTATGATAGATAGAAGACTCAGTTTTTCAAACAAAAGACATAATAAAGACAGCATGATGCAAACTTTCCCCTCTCCATTTTTTGCAATTTACTCAAATTGTAAGCCAAAGTTATTTATTATCTCTTCTTCATACTGTATGAAAATCTTGTTCAAAAGAGAAAACCAAATTCTACCTTTGTGTTGGTACAATGTTCTAAATCTAATTTTAACAAAACTTTGTAAACAAATGTATCAAATCTCAATCAGCTTTGACCACACAAGATAAAAATATAAACTGTTTATAACCTCTTAAACATTTTTTACTCTTTTTTAGCTTTCTAATCCATTTAGTTTTATCTATATGATTTTAAAAATTTTTTGAATTTGAAGTTTTAAATAACCTCTAGACAAAGTTACTTTTTTAAAACAAAATCACATTCTCATGTCTTTTCATATTAACTTCCTTACCAAAAACACATCCTACTTCTCTTGTACACTTCACATACAAAATTGTTTTCTATACTTCTAGTATTTTTAATTACATATATTAATCACAATATTTACTCTTAGTCATCCTAATTTCCAGTACCAAAAAAAAAAATCTAGTAATTAAGTAATTTTAATTGTTTCAGATGCAGAGCCCAGGACAAAGAATAGAATCATGGAAACAATGCCTGTAGTATTCAACTCCTCACAGTATAGCCAGGAGGCAGAGCTGGGTCCAGAAAGACAGGCTTGACTCTGTCCTATAGCTGATGGCCCAGGCTTGGTGAATACACACATGTCCCCAGGCCTCAATATGGCCACTGTCTAGATATCAGAATCTAAGAGCCCAAAACAAAAGACATAAGCTCACAGAGAAATCAGGCAAGTGTCACAAAATTACAGAAGCAATGGTGTTAGGACCTTAATAA
Organism: Sapajus apella; assembly: GCF_009761245.1. NCBI lineage: Eukaryota > Metazoa > Chordata > Mammalia > Primates > Cebidae > Sapajus > Sapajus apella. Next base: position 15,793,350 of record NW_022436981.1, on the reverse strand, counting down.
ATCTAGCAGAGAAAATGCTAACTCTTCTGACCAGTAGACCTAGGCAAAAATGTCCAATTCAATTTTGAAGCCATTACTATTTCTATTTCATTTTAAACAACAATTTGAAAACCAGCTTTACTAACCAAAAATTAGTAAAATCAGGTGAATCTGAAGAGATTTGAGATATTTATTTTTATGAGCACTCATTTATTTTTGTCAATTTGGTGTCATGCCGACAATATGCAAGCATAGACACCTACACATGTACACATAACAATACAGACAAATACAAGTAAAAATTTTGTAGAGCTAATTTCGAAATTTTAGCCATGATCCAGGTGAAACTCATTCTTTTAAAAGGACAGTTGGATTATACGGTGGCTCTGTAACTAGAACAAGTAAAACAGTTTATGTGTCCCACATGGCCAAAGACCTTACCGATTTCTAGAGAAAGCAGAAGAGTATATTTATGTCTCAAAGCACATAAAGAGAATTTAAGATTTTTCAAGAAGGAATTGAGATGTGTTAACTTAGAGGAAAGTTGAAAATGAATGCCAAGTTAACATAAGATTACATGAATTCATACAGGATTTTACAGATGAGCCTGGGGGGAAAAAAAAATCAGGAACATGTTCACAATACCAGCTGAATGTCAAAAGGTTACATTTTGGAGACCAATGTAATTGACACGTGGCTTTTTAATTTTGTTTCTGTTTCTTAACCGGATTACTAATTCAGGGTGGACACATCAGTAAATAGGGCCAACAAAACGTTTGCAGTTTTCAGGGAAAATACTGGTGTAGCTGGAAGGCAGAGCACCTAAATCTCCAGAAATCTGGGATCCCACTTTTATACTGAATCATGGGTCTCACCAAAAGAGGAAAACATCATGTGACAAGCCTACAAAACGCTTCCACAATGCACCTTGCTGCTGGGACATTCCCCAAGGCTTGTGAGAGACCCAGCCCACTCTGTAATTAGCACATTCCCACAGAAGTCTTACCCCTTGATGAGATGATTAGTGTTCTCACAACTTCCAAGTTTTCAAACTGCATCTTTCTCCTTAAACATGCAAGAAAATGAGTAACATTCTGTAGTAATAGCCATTCACTGCAAAAAAAAACTGCCGTCAGCTACTTTCAAACCTGCAGTCCTCGACAGTGATTTGTCAGCCACTGCACACTTAAGGTCAAGTGCTCTCTACAGAACAAAATAATCTCTGATATCCCCCAAAGCCAAAGAGATCAGAGAACTCAATGCAAAAGAGAATAGAGCTTTAGATCTGATAAAAAAAAAAAAACCACCCATGACTCTTGGGGCTCCATAAGAAAGATAGAAGACCCCAAAAAGGCAATGTGTAAAGTCTTTTTTTGTGTTTGTCAAGGGGTTTCAGAGCTACTACAAGTCCCCTCTAGATCTCTTCATGTGATAGCAAAGGTGGCAAAAAAGGAGGAGGAGTAGACGTAAATGGAAGAGCAAGTCAGAGAGAGGCTGATTTGGAGAGATTTTTAATCTTCCCAATGAAGGTCAATGACGTATTACATTTCCTCAGCAAAAATCATACCAACAAAAAAGAAAATTAACAAAGGAAACAAACATAAAATAAAAATGGGTTTTAGTGAACTGAAAGATATTCTCACAAACAAAATCTGAAAGAGAAAGAGCAGAAACCTCCCCACTTTTCTTTTTTCAAAATAAAATTACAGCTCGAATATCACCTCTTTATTAAGCTGACTTTTGACCACAGAACTCTTTAAAATATATATCCTTCCAGATTTCATATTAGATTTTACCCAGGACAAGCAGCCAATATTCCTGAACTTTCAACCTTTTTTCCCTTTCTTTCAAACCAAAGCAACCTTCAAAGTGACTCACCAAAACCGACAGTTTTAACCAAGGTTATGACTTAACCAAGGATGCATGAGACATCTCCAGACAGTGGCAGAGAAGCAGTCTGCATAAGACCGAGAACCATCCCAAAGACAGTTTAAACAAAGAAAAGTTTTGCTAGCCACAAATGGAGCATAAACCACATTTCTATCTGGCCATATTCTCCGTGGTCTCAGCTTCTTAGCTGATGTTCTGCACACAAATGCCAACCATCTCATGTGTCTCACTGCCAGAAAGAGTTGGTAAGACAGAAAATCAAAGCTAACTATGGAACAGAAAAAAAAATCAATAGTGAATAGGTACCCTAAAAAGTCAATAGTCACACAAATATCAAACCAATTTTTATAAATGTTTCTTCTCCAGAGTTCAAGGACTTTTTTCCAAGGGACTGGTTCCCTGACCAGGAATTGAACACCAGGCCATGGTGGTGAATGCCTGGAATTTTCACTTCTTGACAAGAAGACAAAATGGCCTTCTTTGCAAATCCCACAGGGGATCCAAAGCAGGCAGTTTGAGTGTACAAATAATTTTAGCTTTCTTTTAAATCTGATTTCTGCTTTCTTTTAAAAACAATCTGTCAAGGGAGTTTTAAGGCCATATATTTTTTTAAGTCTTTTGATTGGTACCATTAAGATAGTTGTTTAAGACAAGAGCTCTCTAAAAAGCTTTCTTTTAAATATAGCCAATTCATTCATTTACTAAGTGAACCAGTTCACATATTTTTTCCTGTTAATCCAATTTAGGGAAATTAAACAAGGCAAGACTCTTATCACCCTCATTTGACCTGGGGTCAAAGGCAGAGATCTGGGAGAACTGACTTGGTAAAAAAAAAAAAAAAAAAAAAAAAAAAAATTCGTATTTTCTTCGTTGCCTTTGTGTCAGTTATCCTAAGATTGCATCTGCAGGCTCCAGAATGAAGAGATTTGTTAAGCTATTCAGTGCACCAAAACTGTAGGGAAGTTTAAATTTCCCCCAAAGATTCAATAATTTGAGTCTATAAAACTAACTTATAACAGATTAAAGGAGAAAAAAAGATATACAAATTGTATTACATGTACATGTATGCAAAAGGTAACATGATTAATGCTTTTATACCATCTTGAAGTTATGGAAAGAACAGGGACTTGGAGCATGACAGATTATGGTGACAAATGGATTATGAAAGAGAGAGAAAATAAACACTTGGCCAGCAAAGATGATCTTAACATGCAGTCAAAACTTTGAAGGTAGAAACCATCAGAGAGAATAGATGCTAAATGTTTTTGTCAGGCCTTTAAAGGCACCAGACACTCAGTTAATCTCTTCTAGATTCAGACTGGGGTCCTGTGGTTCAGAGAGAGCCTGTTTGCATCTGTTGTTTATTTCACTTTATTTCCTCTACAGATGCACATCTCCACAAAAGTCAGCTTTTCTATTATTCTTGTAGTTCTATCTTCTCTGAAATGCCATCTTGAAACATGTCAAAGAAGTATATTATGGGGTTTAATATTTTGGTTTCCTACAGTGAGTAATAAGTAGTTTATAGGAGAGATATTTATTAAAAAACAGTAAGTATATGACTACAAAATTAGAAACAGGTGCTCTTCCGAAATTAAAATATTCAGAGAAAGTGGTAAGAGGAGGGTCTGATCATAGTCAGAAGACCTGATTTTGGGTCTTAATTCTGGCTTTATTAGCTACATGAGTTGGGAAAAACCCTTTGGAATAGTACCAACGTCACCAAGCCAATAAGATCTTTACAGAAAGGCAGAGAAGGAATGTAAATAAACATTTTATAAGCATAAATAATAATAGTGATATTTCTATAAACATTCAGCGTCTCTAAGCAGATCTGAAGATTTGCTGAGTTTTAATGAGATGGAATGTGGGTTGTTCTATATGAATGTATAATATGTCTAACAGTAGATGTGTCGAAGCTTAAGGCTTTATCCATCATTTTCTTTTATATTCTGAAGATCACTCTTTATGAGAATGAATGGAACCCATGAACATGTCTACTTTCATTACCTTACCCTATACCATTTTAAAACATTTATGAAAGTGACTTTGCAAGAAGAGCATAATGAATTTTATATTTGGGAGATAATCCACTGTGGTGAAAATTTATCAAAATCAGAACACAGTGTTTATTTTCTCCCTGTGACAATCTGAGAATTAAGTGAGAAGATTTCTTCTTTTGCTTCTTTGTATTTGTTTCTATTCTTTAGTAAACATAATGATATTGAGGATATTTTCATAATTTATTGGGTATATTATTTAATTTTGGAAGCCTCAGAGCTGAATTCAGGCTTTTTTTTAAATGGCATATATATAAATGCAAAATTTTTACCCTTTTAAACAGTATGCAGTACATCTGAAAATATGGGTTATTCTTCTTTCAATACACTTTCAACAAAAGCATTCAGTTTGCAGCCTTGCTATTGAGTATATTGAAATATATCCATAAGCTTTCACAAGCACTCTTGAAAAATTGTTTACTTTTTCATATTTTGTTAGTATTGCTGGTATACACATTGAATTATATTTTTATTAAAGTAAAATAGTTATAGTTGGAATTACTCTTATTTCTAAATGCTATTTATTTTTTAACAGTATTCAGCATATTTTTTCACAAGCTAAATGACAAAAAAAGCTCAAAACCAAAACCATTTCCAAATAATTCATTTATTTTGGGGAGGGGGATCAGCGGTGGTGGGTCTTTCCTAGTGGGGGCCACTTTCAATATTCTTATTTCTAAGCCATATATTGACGCTCTAATTTCTAATATCTCCATTCTATACATTGTTGTCTTCCAGTGTGGAACTTGAGGATTTTGTTTCTTCATATTATACTATAATGCCTTTGCAACTTTCCCTGGTACCCTGATTTGTGTTTAATTGAATTTTTGTACTGTTGATTGGGACTATATAAATACTGCTAATTGCTGAGCCAAACAGTGTACTATTTTTATTAAATATTATACTTTATATACTTTTTCTGAGCATTTACTTCTTTTTTATATTCCCAATGTTTTGTGTACTCAATTTTAATTTTATTTGTACTTTTCCATTAGAGTCTTAATACAGTTTTCTACGGGGTTTAACGACTTATCAGTCAGAGTTGTTCATTTTCCTGAAGGCCATGCTCCTGGATTCCTTCAGTACTAATCTAGACCAGCTGCTTTCTAAACCTGTTTTACAACTCTGCTTTGCTTTTCACGTTCTTGGGAATTCCCTTTGCCTTGCTCTTATATTGAGTCCCTAGTTTCTTGGATTCCATTATAACTCTTTCTTGATTTTATCTCTAGATTTCATGGTGGATTCTCCGGTAGCTTCCACTGACAAGGTGAGGACAGGTAAATGTTTAGAGGCAGTTCATGTACCCAAATATTTTTATCTTTGCATTTGATTAATGGTTTGTCAGCAAAAATTTGGGCCAAGTATCACCTTCTGTCAGTTTTCTTTATCCCTAGTGCTCTGAAATTTCAGGAGAATATGCTGTAATCTCAGTTTTTTTCTACTGATACTAAAAATACCCCTTCAATTTGTAGACACAGATCCGTCACATAGGGAAATTTCTTGTATAATTTTTTGTTCATTTTTCTACATTTCTGCCCCTGTATTTTCTTTCGGTAACTCTTGTTATACAACTGTTAAATCTCTTGAAAATCTTATCTTTATTTTTGTAGGCTTTTGTTTCTGATTTTTTCCATTTATTTTTATTCTACTTTTTTTGGGAGATTTTCTCAAAATGGTCTAAGCCTTTGTCTTCTAATTCTTTCACTGAATTTTAAAGATATTTTCATCTATTTTTAAAAATGTTTCATTTTTAATAACATCCCATTTTTGCTGCATAAATGTAGTATTTTATGTTTTGGGAAGTGAATTTCAATTTTTGATAAATTTCTCCTGTTTAATGTTTCAATTGTCTCATATTTCCCCACTTTTTGTTACTTTTTGTATCTGTCTCATTCAGGCATCTTCCTCAAATGTTTGGTATATTTTGGGTGTCTGTGAGTCAACACTGAGATGCTGGATAGAGTCTGTGTGCGTGGGTAAGGCTATGTTTTAGAACCTTCATGAAATTGATGTTAATGAGATTTGCCAGATTTTACCCTATTGAAAATTATCAAATGTCAGTGTCTATGTTTTTTTCTCCAGGATTTTTTGGTTTCTTCAGAATGTGCTTCTTCATTCTTCTGTTTTAGGGTAAGGCTGGCTACGAGCTAGAGAAGGTGGTGGGGTCTCAGTATTAGGTGTATAGTTATCTATTGAACCTCGTGTTTTCAGACCTGAGCCCTGCACCTGTCTCTGCTATGCGTAGTATCCAAGGCTGTCACCTATCTTCAATTCATCTGGGAAGAATCCACCAGGTCCCCTTTGTACAGGGAAGTAATGACACCTGCTTAGTGGGGTCAGGCAGATAACTGGGAAGGCTTAGAGATTATTTCTGCTCTTTTTAGCTCTGTAGCTTACTCTCTTTGATGGCATCTAACATTGCCATCAACTTTGCCTATTCTGGGTTCTGAATCGTCACTGGTATGCCTCTTTCTTCAGGCACTTGATTTACACTTCCCTTTGTTCTGCTGCTGAAGTTCTCTCCTACTTTTTCATCTTTCAAAATTTTCCTGACATCTCATGTTGACTTCTCTCCTATTCACTCAACCTTGAGGGTTTACATATGTTTTAGCCATTTACTTTAATATTTGTGCTATGGGGGTGAGAAAGATGGATGTTTGCTGCATTCCACAAAACGTCTACTTTTGCATTTATAAAACTCCAATTTTAAATTTTAAACCACAAAAAGGGAGATAATATCTCCTCAAACACATAAAAATCTTTAAAAAATGCATTTTAAGCTTCTTTCCTACTTCAAAATATTTTAAACATGCATATGTGAACATGTTTATTTCAAAATGTGGCCTGCTAGTTTATCCTGAGGTGTTGAAATAAGGCTATGGGTCAAAACATACTAATGGAAGTTGATAACCAATGACTATAGCCATAGTTTAAATTTTAAAAAATATGGATCACTAAATCATTGATTCTAAAAAGTCAAATTGTTTCTCAGCAAAGGTTGTAGCTTCTTCTTTAGAGGATAAAATATTTTCTGCACTTTAGTCTTCTGATGTCAAAATCAGTGTTAAATTGTGCCAACTTGGTTCAATAACAGCATTTAGTCTTGGGTGATTTTATCTAGCTCTCACTGTGAATTGGCCTTCTGAGCTTCTGACTTTGTTTCTTTCAGTCTTATCACTCAGTTTAGGTTGTACAAAGACTTCATTTCAGTGCTGAAGTGTGAAGGTATGAGATAAAGATCAAATTACCTGTACAAGAAGGAGAAATGGATGACTTATCATGTTTTCACATTCTTAAGCTTTCTAGGTGAAACTTCCTTCCCATAAATGTCAGTTAAATCAATGTCTGAAACTGCATGACTTTCTTTAGCTAAAAATAGCATTAGAATTACTATGACTTATTTTGCCTGTGGGACTAAATTACAGACAAGTCCCCAGGATTTTTTCTGCTGTTACCTTTATAATTTTAGAAGTGAGATTTAGTTAATTAAAATTATTGGGAAAGGTTCACAGACAGTAACCACATAAATAGTCAGGATGTTATAAATAGTCTCTTCTAGAAAGATTTTATTTCCTGAACCAATCATTCAAATTTCTACGTGGCTTTCTCTCCTTGCCATAATTTTCTGTGGTGAGTTTCAAGGCAACATTTAAAAAAAAAAAAAAAAAAAAAAAAGGAGGTATCAGTCATATATTTTTGCTTCTCTGACAACTCATTTCACAGCAAGTGAAGGCCAGTACATCTTAACAGATAAGAAATACCACGTAAAAGAAAAAACACATTTAAAAAAATTTTAAAACCAAATCCTACATTTATAGTTTTAAACATGAGTTCTCAGACTACATATTTTGTACCTGTAAAAAATATATTTCTGTCTGCAAATGTTTATAACCCCGTCAGAGAAGTGAATACTGCTAATACAAGAAAAACACTCTGCGTGACTGAGGGCTGAAATATCTACTCAGATTCTTCAAATGCATTGCATGTGTGCTCATTACACCAACAATGAAAGGAGCATATCTAGGTGAACCCCACACCTTGACTTACACCATACCAAGATTCTGAAATGGGATAATCTTGAGACCATGTCCAAAACACAGATGTTTTATTTTCCTGGATCTCTCACTGGTGAATCATAATCATTACCGGGCTGTCCTTAAGACCAAGGAAATGATACAGTGTTCTTGATCTTAAACTGCATTCAGTAGTCTCAGGGTTTGTAAATCAGAGAATCTGCTGTTCCACAGTGTCTACTGCTAAATTCTGATCTTGGCATAGTGGGCTGTGCTCTAGCAAGGTTTACCTGCTATTTAAACCTGTCATGAAGAGCTAAAAGAACTGACTCACATGCCTAAGGCCCAGAATAAATTAGAACAGGCCCACAAAAGGGTGAGACAGCAAAACTAATGAAGACTAGGCAGGGAGCCCAGAAAAAAAAAATGGGTAATATACTCTACTTCCTTTTCATACTCTCTTTTGATTAGTTTTTTATCAGGCTCTCAGGAGCAAATTCTGGAGTACATGTGCAACCAGAGGATGCTTGTGCTCTGCAGTCCAGCATTATAGGAGCAGTAGCTGGGGTTTGTTAAATGTGGATGGGAATAATACAAACTTTGTAAGTTGTATAAAAACTTTGTAAGTTTGCAAAGTTTTGAAGATTCTGTATAGTATTATTACAGCAGGAGTACATTAATATAGCCTAGAAATCTAGGTTAGACTAAATAACCTCGAAGTTAAGGTCAACATTTTGAATTTGTGGTTTGTTTTCTTCCTTGACATCTATCTTAAAGGTAACCCAGGTGGCATTTTTGAACGGGTTTTCTATAAGACATAATGTCTTTATCTAATTGCATAATGTAAACAAAGATGCAAACATTTTGGCTTTCTCCAAATTTCTAACAATTTTCAGTTTATATCAAATAATATTAGTTTTGAATGAAAATAATGCATCTCCAGAGGGTGCTGAACTGCATAAAATTAATTACTTCATATACAAGTTTTCAGTAATTAATTCCAGTGAGACCTGTAAAAATCCATTGTGAGCAGAGCTACATGCTTCTTAGCCTCTTCTCTTCCAACCTGAATTTTTTTTTTTTTAAGAACAGGTTAAAGTGACATGGAATAGTCAGGGTCATTTAGGGGAAATGCATTATGCCCTTGGAATGTAAAAGAACCAAGCTCTTAGATTATGTTGAGTTCCTACAGTTCTCACGCCTTGTAGGTTTTCATTTAAAGGGTGATTCTCTCTCAGGGATGGGATGGGAAGTCAACATTGGCAGTGCCAGTGCTGTTGCCTTGCATACGCGGTCCAGTCGTGCCTGCACATAGATTGACAGTGGAATTTGTCCAAAGTCTTGGTCCTTGGCCTTAGCACTGCAATGGGATGTCCATTTCCCTCTCCTTTTCTGGTGGTCTTTATAAAAGAATGTTTGCAATACAAAAATTTAATTCATGCAATTAAATATTTTGACTGTAGTATTAAATATATCTTGTCAAAACCAGTAAAAGTGTCTGCACTCATCAGGAGGCTACTGCTACTGGATGATGAATAAACAGTAGAATTTCAGACTTTTAATTCAGACTAATGATATTTAATAGTGAGAATTTTTACTAGGCATGTAGGTTCTACTTTGACTCATCTGCCTTCAAATCTTTATGAAGTCTGGGAATTGTGAAAACTTCTAAGTCACTCTCCTTTCAGCCACATGTGATAAAGCTGTCTCTGTTATGAAATCTGATGCTAGATTTGGATAAAGTTTAAATGAAGGCATTTGGTTTGGTCATCGCTTATTCATGTGAAGAAAATTATGAACTGTCTTAATAGATAAATTAATTTTAAATATAAGCTTGGAAGACCCTTAAAGACTAACTGCTCTTCATAAGACACAATGCACTACCTTTTAAGCAACAATATTGTTTCTTTACACATGCATACAGCCGTGACTCTCCATCTTGGCCCTATAACAAATCAACTACGGGGCTTTTAAAATAAAGTTGATGCTTGGGCATCACCCTAGACAGAGGGCAAGACACAAGCATGTACATGCTCACTTAACCACTCATATGGCTGTCACTAAGCTGTCTCTTGGCTGGCTGGCTGGCTTACAGAAACCTAAGCCAAAGTTTGGGGAAAAGTTTCTTACTTCTATTGCTTTGTAAGTATATAACCTTCATTCTAGGCTCCATGAGATATCCCATGGTTGGGGACAGATTAGAATAAATTACAGAAAGAATTCAAATATTACCATTCAGTAATACTCAGTTTCTGACTTTCAAAAAATAGAACTTATCAATAAAATAAATAATTATATGCAAAACTCTTATATTGAGTAAGGATTTTCTAAATTACTTTAACTCCATTTAAGGGACAGTTGTGGAAGTTGACACCTTAGAGTTTTAGATAAAATAGTTACAGATGCGCAAAAGAAGGAAAAGTCTTCGCTTTATGACCATAAAAAATAGTGAGCAGAGGAGAAAGAGTTATTAGCAGTGCAAAATGAGCTAATTTCTAACATTTTGTTTCTCCAAGCTTTGTTCCTCAAAGAAAGGTAATTTCTGTCCTCATATTTCCTGTTTTGTACACTAAAAAGAGGACGCCACTTTGCAATCCAACAATATGGACCACAACTACATCAAATAAAGTCCCACAAAGGTTGGAAACATGGAAGCCTTAAAGGGCAGCGTTCCTGAGCTTCTCTTGTTTTCCAAGTGACCTTCAGCAGACTCAGAAATCACTGCAGTCTGACTGGCAAACAGGTCAGAGGAGGAAACATGTTGGTGCAGAGTAAACCTACAGTGTGGCACAGGAGACACCTTGGGCTTAGAGTGAATGGGAGTCAAAACTAGAGGACAAAAACCAAGGCGAAGCCAAGTTCAACAGGAAGCCCCACCAGAAATCTTGCTGGTCCAAGAGAAGAACCATGATTAATCAGATGAAGACTTCCACATAGGAGGCCAAGCGGGCACCCAGTCACCTGCCCAATTATAATTGCTCTGCTCAATTATAATTGATGTGTATAAATGTAATAGGCATTGCTTCAGTGACCAGTGGATGCCAGTCAGCTACAGACTCCTTCCACTCCATGAGGACATTAATGCCACACTCCTCTCCTCATATATACCTGGATATCATACTAAGAAGAGGCATTGGGAAAAAAGATGGGTGATTATCAGAGAGACTCTACTAAAATTATATCAGACTAAGCAATTAAGCTTGAAGCCTGTTCAGACTAATTGGGTTTGTTCATTGTTTATATATTTCTTTCTTTTAGCCATCAGATCAGGACTTTGGAGAAAGATCGTGTTAGTCCTATGGAAATTTTTGGCCAGCAACTGGAGTTGTAACATAAGGTTTATACGATACATAATCTTAGAAAGAAATTGCTGGCAAATAAGAGTCATGTAGATATTTCCACTTATACCACATATTAACTTTAGAGTAATTCGAAAGCATTCACTGAAATGGAAAATTTTTTAAAATTTGAGTTTTAACCAACTAAATACCAAACTTCCTATCTCAAATAAAAATCTCAATTTTTTTTTTTTTTGACTCAGAGTCTTGCTCTATTGCCCAGGTTAAAGTGCAGTGTTGCAATCTCGGCTCACTGTAACCTCTGCCTCCTGGGTTTAAGGGATTCTCTTGTCTCAGCCTCCTGGAATACAGGCATGTGCCACCATATCCAGCTAATTTTTGTATTTTTAGTAGAGATGGGATTTTCACCACATTGGCAAGGCTGGTCTCAAACTCCTGACCTCAAGTGATCTGCCTACCTCAGCCTCTCAAAGTGTTGGGATTACAGGCGTGAGCCACTGCACCTGGCAAAAATCTCAATTTTTATTTGAGATAGGAAATTCAGCATTTAGAGACTTTTGAAATTTTTACTAGATGCAGTGAAAAGTAAGATTTCATTGATTCAGAATCCAATTAGCACCCTATTAGTCTTCTCAGACTACCAGGCTGAGTGACTTAAACAATAGAAATTTATTTTCTCACAGTTACAGACACTGAATGTCCAAAATCAAGGTGCAAAGAGGGTTGATAGCTGGTGAGGGTGCTTTTTTTGGGTTGCTAACAGCACTTTCTTCCTGTGTATTCACATGACTTCTTGTGTGAACTTGGAGACAAGGAAGCAAGAGAGAGAATTGCTTCCTCTTTTTATTCTTATAAGGCCACCAATCCAACCGGATTAGGGCCCCAAACTTGTGATTCATTTAGCCTTAATTAAATCCTAAACATCCTATCTCCAAATAGTTACACTGTGGGTTAAGGCTTTGACATATAAATTTGTAGAGAACAGAATTCAGTTTATAACAGCCTTAAAACTCAAAGATAGTATTTTTAGCACAGTTTTGCCCAATTGAAATTTAAGTGTATAAATATGACTTTTGGCAACCTATACCATCTGAATTAAAATCAATAAATTAAACTATATCAGTATACTTCTTGTGTTAAATTGCTTTTTAAACTGGTCATCCATGTACAGAGCATATGCTAACATTTGATAACTGGCATGATAATTTGGCCACCCATTTCATTTTTAATTCTGGGAAAAATAGAATTCATCTCATTATATTTTTCAGTTGTGGAACTGATATAATTTAAAAGATATTTAGGAAAGATGTAAAATCAACAACCTATCATCAAAAATCAAAGAGCCACAGGAGCAAGATGAAAAAAAACCTCCAAAGCTAGCAGAAGACAAGAAATAACTAAGAGTAGAGCAAAGCTGAAGGAGATAGAAACCCAAAAAACTCTTCAAAAAATCAATAAAACCAGGAGACGGTTTTTCGAAAAGATCAGCAAAATAGACAGACTGCTAGCCAGATTAATAAAAAAGAAAAGAGAGAAGAATCAAATAGATGCAATAAAAAACGAAAAAGGGGATATCACCACTGATTCCACAAAAGTACAAACTACCATCAGAGATTACTACAAACAACTCTATGCACAGAAACCAGTAAACACGGAATAAATTGATAAATTCCTGGACACTTACACTCTCCCAAGCCTAAAACAGGAAGAAGTTGAAACCCTGAATAGACCAATAATAAGGGCTGAAGTTGAGGCAGTATTAGTCTACCAACCAACAAAAGCCCAGGTCCAGATGGGTTTATAGATGAATTCTACCAGACATATGAAGAGCAGCTGGTACCATTCCTTCTGAAACTATTCCAAACAATACAAAATTGTATTCCAAACAATACAAAATGGGAAACTATTCCAAACAATACAAAAAAATTCCCAAGTCATTTTATGAGACCAATATCATCCTGAAACCAAAACCCAGCAGAGACTCAACAAAAAAAGAAATCTTCAGGCCAATATCCATGATGAACATAGATGCAAAAATCTTCAATAAAATACTGGCAAACCAATTGCAAGAGCACATCAAAAAGTTTATCCATCACAATCAAGGAGGAGTCATCCTGGGGATGCAAAGCTGGTTAAACATTCGTACATCTATAAACACAATCTGACCGCATACACAGAGCCAAAGACAAAAACCACATGATTATCTCAATAGATGAAGAGAAGTTCTTTGATAAAATTCAACAGCCCTTTATGCTAAAAAGTCTCAATAAACTAGGTATCAATGGAACCTATATCAAAATAAAAGAAGCTATTTATGACAAACCCACAGCCAATATCTTACTGAATGGGCAAAAACTGGAAGCATTCCCTTTGAAATGTGGCACTAGACAAGGAAGCCCTCTCTCACCACTCCTATTCAATATAGTATTGGAAGTTCTAGCCAGAGCAATCAGGCAAGAAAATAAATAAAGGATATTCAATTCGGAAAGGAGAAAGTCAAATTGTCTCTATTTGCAGACGACATGATTGTGTATTTAGAAGACCCCATTGTCTCAGCCCGAAATCTCCTGAAGCTGATAAGCAATTTCAGCAAAGTCTCAGGATACAAAATCAATGTGCAGAAATCACAAGCATTCCTATAAACCAGCAACTGACTAAGCCAAATCAAGAGCAAACTCCCATTCACAATTGCTACAAAGAAAATAAAATACCTAGGAATACAACTAACAAAGGATATAAAGGACCACTTCAAGGAAAACTACAAACCACTGCTCAAGGAAATAAGAGAGGACACAAACAGATGGAAAATCATTCCATGCTCATGGTTAGGAAGAATCAATATTGTGAAAATGGCCATACTGCCCAAAGGAATTTATAGATTCAACCCTATCCCCACTAAGCTACCTATTACTCTCTTAACAAAACTGGAAAAAACCACCTTAAACTTCATAGGGAACCAAAAGAGACCCCGCATAGTCAAGACAATCCTAAGCAAAAAGAACAAAGCTGGAGGCATCATGATACCTGACTTAAACTATACTACAAGGTAATCAAAGCAGCATGCTACTGGTACCAAAACAGAGATATAGACCAATGGAACAGAACAGAGGCTTCGGCGGCAATGCCACACATCTATAACCATCTGATGTTTGACAAACCTGACAATAACAAGCAATGGGGAAAAGATTCCTTTAATAAATGGTATTGCAAAAACTGGCTAACCATGTGCAGAAAGAAGGAACTGGACCCCTTCCTGACACCTTCCACTAATATTAACTCCAGATGGATTAAAGACTTAAACATAAGACCTAACACCATAAAAACCCTAGAAGAAAACCTAGGCAAAACCATTCAGGACATAGGCATAGGCAAAGACTTCATGACTAAAATACCAAACACATTGGAAACAAAAGCCAAAACAAACAAATGGGATCTAATCAAACTTAAGAGTTTCTGCACAGCAAAAGAAACCATCATTAGAGTGAACTGGCAACCAACAGAAAGGGAAAAAAAATTTTGCAATCTACCCATCTGACAAAGGACTAATATCCAAAATCTACAAAGAACTAAAACAGATTTACAAGAAAAAAACAAACCCATTCAAAAGTTGGCAACGGACATGAACAGATACTTTTCAAAAGAAGACATATATGAGGCCAAAAAACATGAAAAAATGCTCATCATCACTGGTCATTAGAGAAATACAAATCAAAACCACATTGAGATACCATCTTACGCCAGTTAGAATGGCGATCATTAAAAATTCTGGAGACAACAGATGCTGGAGAGGATGTGGAGAAATAGGAACACTTTTACACTGTAGGTGGGAGGGTAAATTAGTTCAGCCATTGTAGAAGATGGTGTGGTGATTCCTCAAGGACCTAGAAATAGAAATTCCATTTGACCCAGCAATCCCATTACTGGGTATATACCCAAAGAATTATAAATCATTCTATTATAAAGATACATGTACACGTATGTTCACTGCAGCACTGTTTACAATAGCAAAGACCTGGAACCAACCCAAATGCCCATCAATGACAGACTGGACACAAAAAAATGTGGCACATATACACCATGGAATACTATGCAGCCATCAAAAACGATGAGTTTGTGTCCTTTGTAGGGACATGGATGAATCTGGAAACCATCATTATCAGCAAACATACACAAGAACAGAAAATCAAATACCACATGTTCTCACTCATAGGAGGGTGTTAAACAATGAGAAAGCATGGACACAGGGAGGGGGGCATCACACACTGGGGTCTGTTGGGGGGACTAGGAGAGGGACAGTGCGGGATAGAGAGATTGAGGAGGGATAACATGGGGAGAAATGCCAGATATTGGTGACAGGGAGACAGAGGCAGCAAACCACATTGCCATATATGTATCTATGCAACAATCCTGCATGATCTGTCCATGTACCCCAGAACGTAAAGTACAATAAAAATGATAGATAGATATTTAAATGTGGTGAAGTACAAGCATTCACCTAAGCTAAAACTTTTGTAATGTTAAGAGTGGGTACTGAGTAAGAAGTTACTTTATTTAGCCACGCCCAGGGTCATAGTGAATAATTAGACATATATAATTAGCATATTTTGAAGCCACTATAATGATATGCTTTTCGTTCCTTATTCTTACAAGTTACATTTCCCAGCACTCAGCCACTATTGCTACCACAGCAACAAGAAATAATAAAATGCTTTTTGGAGGCAATAGTCTTTACTTCAGGGCTGCCACATACAGCTACACCAGTTGTGTGCTGTGTGAGACTGTCACATCTAGTAAGGATCCATTCACATTACAGACATCATACTTTGAATATTTAACAAAAATTTTCCAGTAGATGGCAGCGAAATGTCTTACTCTAAGAAAATCAGTATAAAGCAATAATTTTCTAACAGATGAAAACAATGTCTTTGGAAGAAGAACCATCTTTTTCTAATTTGCAAAAAGACACTAAACCAGTTAGCTCATGGGGGACATACCTCATCGGACCTATTTCATGGGGACATACCTCAAGGATTTAATGAGACACAATAGTTTCTGGCTCACAGAAAGCTCTGAATAAGTATTAGTTCCTAACAAGATCACTACAATTACAACTACTGCCACCATCATCATCATCTCCACAAACACAAGCAGAGTCCTCATGTATACAGGGAATATCATCTGAGAGAAGAAAAATGGTATGAGATTTTTTTTTAACCTAGAAAAGCAGAATCTTCTATATTATCTAAATATGTCCATTGGATACTTCAAATAAAATGAATATTAAAAATGGAAGAGACTTGAATTTTCTTCTAATGTGGTGGGAATTGAGAGTCAAGGACTTTTAAGGACGATTACTTGAATCCTAGAAAAGCTGCTATTTTCTTCCACTTGTGAGTGAGGTGTTGTGTCAGTTCAAGTCCTCTGAGAAGAAGACTCTAAGACAGGACTCCAGTACAGGAAATTTATTGAGTATAAACACCTGTAAAAGATAAAGTTAGAGCAGAAACACAGAAAACCTTCAGACTGTGATATTGGTTGAATATCTATGAAAGGAGAGACAGAAAGGAGGAGAATTGGGAAGGAATGGTTTCAGATCATAGCATGCTTCTGAGAAAGCCTTGGTCAAGACAAAGGCAATTCCCAAGCAAAAACTGCCCACTGAAGGTGTTCCACATTGAACAAGAATAGCTCAGCTCCAGGATTCTGGCCATGCTCAGTTATTCGCTGGGAACAGCCCAAAGAACTCTGTTCTCTGACTGTGTATAATGGTAGATCCAAAGGTACAACAGCTGGGGGTGTCAGTCAGCTATGTTCCCTACAGGAGACTGCTTGAAGGGACATCTGAGTGAGCTACCTACATGGTCACCATACATGTGAATGAACTTTCTGATCCTGCTTCATGGTGATATAAGGCATCAATACAATTCCATCCACACCCTTAAAAATACATAATGGTATGAAGCAAACAAATATTTACAGAATTGAAAAGAGAATTAGATAGCTCTAATAATAGTAGGAGACATCCATATTTTCAATAATCTATAGAATGATCAGACAAAAGATTGATAAGGAAATAGAGGACTTAAACAACAGTACAGACTAATGGAATCTAAAAGACATATAGAACATTCTACATCGCAGAAGAATATTCATTTTTCTCAAATGTGCATGGAACACCATCTAGGATAGACCATATGTTAGACAACAAACAATTCTTAATAAATTTTAAAAGATTGAAATTTTACAAAGTATCTTTTGTGGCCAAAATATAATAGAAAACAATCATGGAAAAAATGGAAAATCTACAAATGTGTGAAAATTAAACACATTCCTTAAAAACAAATGTGTCAAAGAAGGAATGGGAAATTAGAAAATATTCTGAAAAAAATGGAAATGAAAGCACAATATACCAAAATATATGGAATGCAGCAAAAGTAGTACTAAGAAATTTATATGTAAATACTTAAAAAAGAAGAAAGATCTCAAATCAACAGCCTAACTTGACACATTTAGGAACTACAAAAAGAACTTAATATGGTTTGGCTGTGTCCCCACACAAAATCTCGTCTTGAATTGTAATCCAAATTGTAATCCCCATGTGTTGGGGGAGGGATCTCATGGGAGGTGATTAAATCACAGGGGTGCTTTCTCCATGCTGTTCTTGTGATTATGAGTTCTCATGAGATCTGATGGCTTTGTAAGTGGCTTTTCTACTGCTTCACTCTGCACTTCTCTTTCCTATCACCATGTGAAAAAGAATATGTTTACTTCTCCTTCCATTATAATTGTAACTTTCCTGAGGCCTCCCTGGCCATGCTGAGCTGTGAGTCAATTAAATCTCTTTCCTTTATAAACTACTCAGTCTTGGGCAGTTCTTTATAGCAGCATGAGAGTGGACCAATACAGTAAACTGGTACTGCAGAGAGTGGGGCACTGCCATAAAGATGCCTGGAAATGTGGAAGTAACTTTGTCACTGGGTAACAGTCAGAGGTTGGAACAGTTTGGAGGGCTCAGAAGACGACAGGAAAATGTGGGAAAGTTTGGAACTTCCTAGAGACTTGGAAGGCTCAGAATACAGAAAGATGTGGGAAAGTTTGCAGCTTTCTAGGGACTTGGCGATTAGCTTTGATCAAAATGTTCATGGTGATACGGAGAATGAGGTCCAGGCTGAGGTGGTCTCAGATGGAGATAAAGAACCTGTTGGGAACTGGAGTAAAAGTACCCTTGCTGTTCTTTAGCAAAGAGACTGGCTGTATCTTGTCCTTGCCCTAGAGATCTCTGGAACTTTGAACTTGAGAGACATAATCTGTAATTGGAAATTATGCTTAAAAGAGAAGCAGACTATAAAAGTTTGGAAAATTTGCAGCCTGACAATGCAATGGAAAAGAAAAATCCATTTTTGGAGGGGAAATTCAAGACAGTTGAAGAAATTTGCATAAGTTAACTACAAATGTTAATCACCAAGACAATGGAGAAAATGTCTCTAAGGCATGTCAGAGACCTTTGTGGCCACCCCTTCCATCACAGGCACTGAGGTCTAGGAGAAAAAAAAATGGTTTTCTGGGCTGGGCCTAGGGCCCTTCTTGCTCTATGCAGCCTTGGGACATGGTGCCCTGCATCCTAGCTGCTTCAGTTCCAACCATGGCTAAAAGGGACCAATGTACAGTTCAGGCCATTGCTTCAGAGGGTTCAAGCCCCAAGCCTTGGAAACTTCCAGTGGTGTTGGTCCTGCAGGTGCACAAAATAAAAGAATTAAGGTTTGGGAACCTCCACCTAGATTTCAGAGGATGTATGGAAATGCCTCATAGGTTCCCTATGAGGGTTCCACCCCTACAACAGACTTCTAGGCAGAAGACTGCTGTAGGGGTGGAACCCTCACAGAAAACCTCTGCTAGGGCAGTACAGAAGGGAAACGTAAAGTCAGAGGAGCCCACACACAGAGTCTGCATGGCAGCACTGCCTGGTGGAGCTGTGAGAGGAAGGCCACCATCCTCCAGACACCAGAATGGTGGATTCTACCAACAGCTTACATGATGTGTCTGGAAAAGCCGCAGACATTCAATGACAGCCTGTGAAAGCAGCCATGAGTGGGTCTATACCCTGCAAAGACTCAGGGATGTAGCTTCCCAAGGCCATGGGAGCCTACCTCTTGCATCATTGTGACCTGGATG
Organism: Sapajus apella; assembly: GCF_009761245.1. Classification (NCBI taxonomy): domain Eukaryota; kingdom Metazoa; phylum Chordata; class Mammalia; order Primates; family Cebidae; genus Sapajus; species Sapajus apella. Next base: position 15,773,937 of record NW_022436981.1, on the reverse strand, counting down.
TGAGACACGGAGTCAATAGAGATTTTGGAGCTTTAAGGCTTAATGACTGCCTTGAATTTCTGACCTTCATGGAGCCTTGTAACTCCCTTGTTTTGGCCAGTATCTCCTATTTGGAATGGGTGTATTTACCCAATGCTTATAGCCCCACTGTATATAGTAGGTAACTAACTTTCTTTTGATTTTAGAGGCGCACAGACAGAAGAGCTTCCCTGTCTCAGATGAGACTTTGGACATGGACTTTTGAGTTAATGCTGGAATGAGTTAAGATTTTGGGGGAATTCTGTAAAGGCATAATTATGTTTTGAAATGTGAGGACATAAGATTTGGGAGGGGTCAGGAGTAGAATAATATGATTTGGGTTTGTCCCCACTCCAGATCTAATCTTGAATTTGAATCTGAATTGTAATTCCCACACATTGGAGGAGGGACCGCTTGGGAGGTGATTAGGTCATTAGGGGTGGTTCCTCCATGCTGTTCTCATAATAGTGAGTTCTCATGAAATCTAATGGTTTTATAACGGGCTCCTCCTACCTTCTCTTCAATTCTCTTTTCTGCTGCCATACGAAGAGGATGTGCTTGCTTCCCCGTCTGCCATGATTGTTAAGTTTCCTGAAGCCTTTCCAATCATGCTGAACTGTGAGTCAATTAAGCCATTTTCCTTTATAAATTACCCAGTCATAGGCAGTTCTTTATAGCACCATGAGAACAGACTTATAAAATACTGTACCTAAAGCTAGCCGAAGAAAGAAAATTATTAAGATGAAAGCAGAGATAAACAAAGAACAGAAAACAATAAAGTTAATGAAACCAAGTGTTGAGTCTTAAACGATAAACAAAATAGATAAAACTTTAGCTCAATTAATGAAAAAATAGAAGACCCATCTAAAACCAGAAATGAAAGAGGGCACATTAATAAAAATTTTAGAGATATAAAAATATATGAGAGTATTATGAACAAATGTGTGTTAACAAATTAGATAACCTAGACAAAATGGACAAATGCCTAGAAACATGCGATCAACCAGACTGAATCATGAAGAAACAGAGAAACCTGAGTTAGACCCATATCAAATAGGAAGATAAAATCAGCTAGTGAAAAAAAAAAGCCCATAGCAAAGGAAAACCTGAGACTGGGACTAGAAGGCTTCACTTGTGAATTCTACTAAACGCTTAAGGAAGAAATAACAGTAATCCTCCTCAAACTCTTCCAGAAAATTTAACAGAAAGGAACACTTCCAAACTTATTTTATTAGGCCCTCATTATCCTGATACCCAAACAAGACAAAAACACTTCAAGAAAACAAAACTAAAGATCAATACCTCTGATGATCATTTATTCAAAACTCCTCAACAAAATCGTACCAAGAAAAATTCAACAGTAAGTTCAAAGTCTTATATATATAACCAAATAGGATTTGTCCCTGAAATGCAAGTATGTTTCAACATACAAAAATTGATCAATACTACACACCACATTAACAGAATGAAGGAAAAAATCAACGTGATCGTCTCAATTGATGAAGAAAAAGCACTTCACAAAATATAACACCTTTTCAATATGAAAACTGTTAACAAACAAAGAATAAAAGGAAACTACCTTAACATAATACAGATCATATATTCAGTCATGAAAGATGAAAAGCTTTTCCTCTAAGATAAGGAGTAAGGCAAGGAAGGGTGTATCTTGCTTCTGTTCTTTTACATAGCACTGAAAGTCCTTGCCAGAAAAATTTATGCAAGAAAAAGAAAAGGCATCCACATTGGAAAGGAAGTAGTGAAACTGTCTCTGTTTGTAGGTATCATGAACAATTGTAGAAAACCCTAAAGATTTCACAAAAAACTTTTATGACTATAAATAAATTTAGCAAAGTTGTCGAATATAAAATCAACACTCAGAAGTCAATTATACTTCTATATACTAACAATGAACTTTCTGAAACGAAAATTAAGAAAACAATTCCATTTACAATAACATCACAAAAAATAGTTAAGAATAAACTAAGGTGGCAAAATGTTTGTTTCCTGAAAACTGTAAACCGCTGCTGAAATAAATTAAAGAAGACACAAACAAATAGAAAGATATTCCATTTTCATGGATTGAAAGACTTAATATTGTTAAGATACAAGTACTACCCAAAATGGTTTACAGAATCAGTGCAATCCCCAACAGCATTATCTGTAGAAATAGAAAAATTCATCCTAAAACTCACACAGAATGTCAAGGAGCCATGCATAGCAAAAATAATCTTGAAAAATAGAAAGTTGGAATTCTCACACTTGTTTTCAAAGATTAGGAAAATGCTGCAGTATTCAAAAGAATGTGGTGCATGCATAAAGGCAAGCATATATACTAGTGGAAAAGAATAGAAAACCTCTACATAAACCTTATTTTATATGGTCAAATGATTTTTGGCAAGGGTGCTAAGACTATTCAATGGAGAAAGGACAGTCTTTTCAACAAACGGTGTTGGGAGAACTGGATATCCACATGTCAAATAATGAAGTTGGACATTTACCTTAATGACTCAAACTGGGTCAAAGACCTATACATTTGAGTTAACACTACAAAACTCTTAGAAGAAAACATGAAGAAAAATCTTTATAACACTGAATTTGGAAATGATTTATTACACATGACATCAAATACTCAGGTATCAGAAGAAAAAATAGACAAATTATAACACATCAAAATTTGAAACTTTTGTGAATTGCAATATACTATGAATGGAGTGAAAGGACAACCCAATGGACTGGGGGAAAATATTTACATTCATATATGAGAAGAGGTTAATATCCAAAATATAAAAAGAACACCTACAACTCAACAACCAACAACCAAACTTAATTAAAACATGGCCAAAGACCTGAATAGACATCTCTCTCTAGATATACCAATGACGAAGAAGCTCATGAATGGATGTCCAATATCATTAATTATTACGGATATGGAAATCAAAACTTCAATGAGCTACTACTTCACACCCATTTGAATGCTACTGTCAAAGACAAAACAAAACAAAAATAACAAATACTGCAGATGTGAATAAATTGGATCCTTGTGCGATGCTAGTGGGAATGCAAAATGGTGCTGCTGCCGTAGAAAACACTGCAGTCATTCCTCAAAAAATGAAAAATTGCTATATAATCCAGCAATTTATCGCTTCTCAGCCTTCTGGCTAAGTTCAAGGGTATAATCCAGCATTCCCACTTCTATCTACATACTTAATACCCAGAAAAACTGAAAGCAGGGACTCTAACAAACTTTGTTTACCCATGTTCTTCTTAGCATTATCCACAATAACCAAAAGATGGAGGCAACCCTTTCGTATTTCTCTATCTTTCTGTTTCCACCTCTATTTCCACCTCCCTTTCTTTTTTCTCTGTCTCTATTTTATTTCTTATTCTGTCTCTCCTCCTCTCCCAATTCTTCCTTTCCCTCTTTCTCCTCTCTCTCTGTTTCTGTTTATTCCTTTGATATTCCATTGATGTTCTTATGCCTGTCCATCAGTGAACAGAGAAACAAAATGTGTTATGTATAACAGAAAAATATGAAAATTAAGAACAAAATACACTTTTTCTTTTTTTGAGACAGAATTTCGCTCTTGTTACCCAGGCTGGAGTGCAATGGCGTGATCTCGGCTCATGGCAACTTCCGCCTCCTGGGTTTAAGCAATTCTCCTGCCTCAGCCGCCCAAGTGGCTGGGACTACAGGCGCATACCACCACGCCCAGCAAATTTTTGCATTTTTAGTAGAGACGGGGTTTCACCATGTTGACCAGGATGGTCTCGATCTCTTTACCCCGTGATTCACCCGCCTCAGCCTCCCAAAGTGCTGGGATTATAGGTGTGAGCCACCGCACCTGGCCAAAATATACTTTCTGTACCTGAGATGCTCAGGCTGTGACTCAGTGACCTTTAATATGTGTGCAAGACCAAGTGTGTATATATTTTCTGAGTGTTTTCCATAAACTTATAAACCAGATTTCACTGCATAAACATCCAGTAAGTCCTTACCTGGTTTCTGCTTGAGAAAAGGCAGTAAACCAGAAAGCTAAGCCAATTTACATTTCTATTATTCTATGATTTTTATTTATAGTTTTTATTTATATATGCTTTTATATTATTCTATAGTTTTTATTTCAACCAACCAATTACTGATTTGATTTTCAAGTTTTTCTTAGGTTATCAGGTGGAAAATTGTGTTCTGCAGAAATCCAGATGTATGCGCCTTGTGAGTTTTCTGGAAAGAGCAGAAATATATGCAAAGTGAGTGGGCTTTGGAAAGGGAAAAGATGTTATGCAGAGAAGAGATGGTAGTAGAGGAGAGATTAAGAATGAAGGAAGAATTCTCAAGGGAGAGAAGGAGAGAGAGATCAACTGATTCGGAGAAAGAGATAGAGATAGAGCATGGATATCCAACATCAGAAACAGAGAAATTTGCTTGGCAGCTTTGATGGGTTCAGAAATTTCAGGAAAAGAGTGCTAGCAAACAAAGATAAGAAATCATGTGCAGGGTTAGGTGACATTTATATTTCTTCTGTTTCTTAAAGATTTTTCCAAGTCTTCACATTGACTAAAATTTCTGCAATGAAATGCTTTTGGAGTTTCATTTTTTAAGTGCAGCAGTTGGGTATGGAAATGGCCCCAGAGGTCACCAAAAAAGCAAAATTGTGTTTGGGTTGCACTTATATACCCTGAATTTAATGGTATGCAGAAAACTGGGGTCATTTTTGAAGAGTAATAAAATAATGCTTCCTGTAGCATTGTTATTTTTACTTACTTGGCTCCATCCAATTAAAAGTATTTAAAAGCAACCTTAGAGTTTTGTGTGCCCCTTTCCATGTTCCATACAGTCCAATTTATGCTTGACTGTCACCATTAACCCAAAAATGCCAGCTTTGTCCTTTTAATAATTGTATGCACTTTCAGCAAAGAGCAGGCAAATTTAAAGAACTTCACAGTCCCTTTACCTTTAGTAATTAATAACAAATTCTGACACCAATCTATAATTACCTAAATCAACAAGCAAACCAGATTCACAAAACAGAGTTATTTTTAAGTTATGGACTATCTATGACATAAAAAATTTGAAATATGAACGTAACAGCAATAATAGCCTAGGGGCCAAGAGACTGGGGCTCCGGACACCGTGCTGCCTCAATTAGTCACGTGACCTTGGCCACCCCATTTAAACTCTTTTGGCTTCTGTTTTCTTATCGCTTATATGAGAAATTTTATCTAGATGACCTTTTAAATCTCTTCCAACTCTAAACCTTTATGTGTATTCTGAGGATTGCTCACTCAGAAAACCAGGGTATCAAAGGGTACAATGCCAGTGTTTTCAGGGAGAAATGGTGTTTATGATTTGCTGTGACTTCGATATTCAACGGTAAAGTAGCTAATATCCTACAGTACAGCCTGTTTAATGAATTATCGTTTCAAAAGCAGTATGAATTATCACTCTCTTCATACACTAAGAAGTATTTTCTGGAAAGTTTCATATAATTTCTGTGTTCCTATAGGCTAAAAGTTTGATGGAAGTAGAGGAGACTCTTCCATATATGTTTTTCAAGTGATGCTTTTTATTTTGAGATAATTGTAAATTCACATATGGTTGTAAGAAATACTACAAAGAAATCCTGTGTATCCTTTAACCAGTTTTTCTACCTTATTATACCTTGCAAAACTCTAGTGCAATATCACAACCAGGATTAGATTTTGACATTGATACACTCAAGATATAGAACACTGCCATCACTACTAGGACCCTACAACAAGCCACCCACATTTCCCTTCCACCCTCACCTCCACGTTAACTCCTGGCAACCACTAATCCGTTCTCCATTACTGTAATTCATCATTTCAAGAATGTTATAGAAATGGGGATCATACAATATTTAACCTTTTGAAGTTTATTATTCAGCATAATTTTCTGGAGGTTCATGCAGGTTTATGCATGTATATCAACAGTTCTTTTCTTTTTATTGCCAAGTCGTAATCCATGGTATAGGTGCGTCATAGCTTGATTAATAATTCAACCATGTAAAGACATTAGGTTTTTAGCAACTTTTGGCTATTTTGAATAAAGCAGCTATAAAGCTTTGTATATATGTTTTTGTGTTGAACACCGATTTTCATTTCTGTGGAATTAATGCCCAAGAGTGCAATTCCTGAGATGTAGTCTAGTTGCTTGTTTCCGTTATTTAAAAAACTATACTAAACTGTTTTCCAGAGTGGCTGTACCATGTTACATTCATATCAGCAATGGGAGTGGTCATGTTTACCCACAATCTTGGCAGCAATTGGTGTTATCACTAGTGTTTTCACAGGCTTTCCTTTTTTTTTTTTTTTTTGAGACAGAGTCTCACTCTCATTGCACAGGCTGGACTGCAATGGTACAATCTTGGCTCACCTCGACCTCAGCCTCCCGGGTTCAAGTGATTCTCATCTGGCTCAGCCTCCTGAGAAGCTGGGATTACAGGCATGTGCCACCATGCCCAACTAATTTTGTATTTTTAGTAGAGATGGGGTTTCTCCATGTTGGTCAGGCTGATCTCAAACTCCTGGCCTCAAGCGATCCGGCCACCGTGCCCGGGCAACGCTTTAGTTTTTAGAATAGTTTTAGATTTATATAAAAATTGAGTAGGTAGTACAGAGTTCCCATATATTCCCACACACAGTTCCCCTATAATTAACCTTTAACATTACATGATACATTTGTTATAATTAATAAAGCACTGTTAGTACATTAGCTAAAGCTGGTAGTTTGTTCAGATTTCAGTTTGAAACATAATGATCTTTTTAATTCTAGAATCCCATTTAGGTTACCACATTACATTTAGTTGCCATGCCTCTTTAGGGTTGTGTTTTGTTTTGTTTTGGGCTATGACAGTTGCTCAGAATTTCCTTTATCTCGATAACATGATATTATACTTTTACCAGTTGAAGTGCAGTGCAGAAACCTTCCTTTACATCCCATTACCCATTCTCATTTATAATTTCCTGAAACATTTCTTCTACACACATTAAGAATAACATCAGTCAGTGATACAATTTTTGCTTTAACTCTCAAACAATTAAGGGGAGAAAATTCTCAAGCAGAGAGAGAAAGTCTATTTAATCTACTCACATTTTACTAACTTCTTTCTTTCTTCCCTAGTATGCCAAGATTTTTTCTTCAGTTTCCTTTATGTTTAAAGAGCTTCCTTCACCCATTATTTTATAGTAAGCCTGCTGATGACAGTTTTTCTTCATCTGAGCATATTTTGATTTCATCTTTACTCTTGAAGCATATTGTGCCTGGATATGGGATCTAAAGCTCAAAATTATTTTCGTTTAGCCTTAATAAATAAAGCTCTAATTTTTCATTCCACCATGGTTTTTGATGAGAAATCCCCTATCATTCAAGTTGTTTTCCACTATAGATAAGGTACTCTCCCATTGCTTCCAGATACTTTTGTCTTTAGTTTTGAGAAATTTGTGTTGTGTCTTGCTGTACATTTATTTAGGTTTATCCTGTATGGGATTTGCTTACCTTCTTTAATCTCTAGGTTTATGTCTTTAGTCAAATATGAGAGGTTTTCAGGTATTGTTTATTGAATAGCTTTTTTTTTTTTTTACTCTGCCCTCATTCTTCTCTCCTTCTGGGAGGGGGTCTGATAACATAGGTCCATGAGGTTCTATCCTTTTTTGTTGTTTGTTTTCTCTCTGTTGTCCAGATGGACTAATTTCTCTGTCTTCAGGTTTACTATTTCTTTCCTCTGTCTCTTGCATTCTTCTTTTGAGTTCATTTCTTGAACTTTTTATTTCAAGTTTATATGTTATAGTTCTAAATTTCCACTTAGTTCTTTGTTATGTCTTCTATTAGTTTAGGCTTTCTATTTGTTTCATTGGTTTTAAGCATGTTCATACTTAGTGAAACATTTTTATGCTGGATGCTTTTAAATCTTTGCCAAATAATTCTATCATCTCTCATCTTGTATTAGCAACTAGTAATAGTATTTTTTCTCTACTTGGAGATCTTCCAATTTCTAGTGTGATAAAGAAATTTTGATTTTGACTGGACATTTATTTTGATGTTAAGAGACTCTGGGTCTTACTTAGACCTTCTGTTTTGTCTGGCTTCCTGTAATGTCATTCTGACAGGGGAACAAGGTGTATCCTGCCTTTGTTATTGCAAGGTGGGGATAGAGGTCCATCTTCCCCACTTGTCATCTGGTGGGGGTGCTTATTATTATTTCTGAGTGTAGGCAGGAGTCCCAGTTCCCCACTAGCCTCCACTTGGAGATACAGGAATGTCTCATTATTGCTTCTAAATGGTCCTCATGACAACAAGATCAAGGAGTAGGGTGAAGGATGGTCTTGTTGTGAATGAGTGGTGGTAAAAGTCCTGACTTTTCATTAAGTCTCTTCTGACACCACCATGGTGGAAACAGGGAGAAGTATCTCTTCACTGCTGTGTGAGGGTAGAAGTCCAGGCAACCCACTTGGGCTGCAGGTCTCATTACTGCCTGGTAGGAATCAAAGTCCCTCCTCTCTTCTCAGTCTCTTCTGGTACCACCAGAAAGAGGACAGAGCACCCCATTATAATCTAGATGTGTGAATATCTAGGCTCCCTACTCGGACGTTGCTGGCATTAGTTAACGTTGGTCACGGTTTTCTTTCTGTGGTTTTTGTCTGAATTAGAGTAGTTACTAAGAATTTACTGTCTTTCTAGGTTGGCCTTTTCTTGATTATTTGGCTAAAAGAGCAGGCTATTTTACTTTATTATTTATTTTATTATATCCCAGATTTATTATATCTGCAGTCATTGGTGTTTCTGGTTTTCTAGCTTTCAGTGCCAAATCTGAGATACATGAGGCAAAAAGAAAACCTACAGAACTCATTGCCATGTTGTTCCTTGGGTTCTGGGGTCCCTAGCAGTCCTTCTCTCACCCTCTCAGAGTCCAGACTGGAGTGCAATGGTGCGATCTCAGTTCACTGCAGCTTCCGCCTCCCAGGTTCAAGTGATTCTCATGCCTTGGCCCCACAAGTAGCTGGGATTACAGGTACGTGCAAGCATGCCTGGCTAATTTATCTATTTTTAGTAGAGATGGGGTTTTGCCATTTTGCTCAGCCTCATCTCCACCTCCTAGCTTCAGGTGATCCACCTGTCTTGGCCCGGCAAAGTGCAGGGATTACAGGCATGAGCCACCAGGCCCAGCCCCTGTCTCAGAGTCTTCTAATGTTTCTTTTCCTTCTAAAGTCTGGGGGTTTTCTTGGAGGGATAGGAAAAATTACGGTCTACTATAATGACTCAGAAGTGCAATTCTAATCTTTTCTGTATATACTTACTGATTTATTTTAGAATTTCAAAAAGTAAGTTAAACTTGATGGCATTTGTTTACCCATTCCAAGTAAAGCAAGAATATTCCTTCCTGGTAAGAATCTTCACAATTCCTGTTTCATCTGTGGCTACTCTACTTTTAGGCATTTACACCACCCTATCTGGCCATAATTTCTGAACTGCCACTAGTGTTGGCATTCCCAAATGACACCGTTAACTGCCCCAGAAAGTTAATAGTTCCAGAACCTAAACTGAGTCAATGAGGGTGATTTTGCTTAATTGATTGATTGAATAAGCTAAAATTTTAAGTTATCTCTTTTTGAACTAGGACTATTTTTTTTCCTGTTCATTTCAGAACCCCTTGAGAGTGATAACCAACAGTGAAAATTAATAAATAAAAATATACATATTTGCTTTTTCTGAGTCCCAAAAAGAAACCTCTTTTGAAGGATCTCATGTCTTTCTTTTCTGATGTTTGCTAGAAAGCTGAGGACTCATAAAATGTACCTAAATGATCTCAGTCAGAACCTCTGTGTGCTTCTATAACCTCTGTTTACAGATTGGCAAGAAAAAAGAGACTCAGAAAAGTTAATCAATTTTCCCACATTTGTAAGTAATTTCTGACTCCAAAGCCTGAAATCTTTTTATACATTCCCTTTTTCTGAGGCTGGTGATGTTCTGTAGAGGGGAAAGTGAGAGAGCATGTGTTTCTGTACAGCTTCTCTGAACTTCAGTGTGGAAACCTGTCAACACACACTCACTAAGCACAGACTATGTGCAGAATATAGTACTAGGCTCTGAGTATGGATCTGTCAAGAAAGAAGTGGGCTGAAGAAATGATTGAGCTACCTAGAAGCACTGAGTTGCCATGTTTTAGAATTTAAAAATTTGGCCAGATGCAATAGCTCATGCCTGTAAGCCTAGCACTTTGGGAGGCTGAGTCGAGCAGATCATTTGAGCCCAGGAGTTCAAGACAAGTCTGGGCCACCTGGAGAAACTGTGTTGCCACAAAAAATATAAAAATTAGCCAGGAGTGGTGACGGGCACCTGTAATCTCAATTACTTTCTGCGTGGAGTCATGATCATGCCACTGCTGGCCAGCTTGGGTGACAAAGCAAGACTCTGTCTCAAAAAAAAAAAAATTAAAAAATTCTATGAATATTTTATAACTTTAGCCTAGTGCAATATAAAAATGAGTCCCCTATTCAACGAGCAGAAAGGGGGCCATTCAAGATACTAAAATGCAAAGCTTTTTCTTTTCTTTCAACATTGCTCTCTTGGCTTGTCATAGTGTTTTTTATTTGTGACTTCATGTTGTTTCAAGTAGAAAAAAATTTTAAATTCTAAATTGTGAGCATAAAATTTACCAACTTACATTCATACCAGTTTTAATGTAATATAAAACCACTTAACTCCTATATACACTCACAGAAAGTAATTACCAAAAGTTACAAAACAATTTGTGCATAAATGTGAATTTTGTTCTTACCACAACAGTGGAAAAGCCACACAATACTAAGTCAAGTGTTGCTATTTCACTTTTCGATATGTACACCATTCTATCAATGCTCTATCTTTAGCCCACTGGTGAGTACAGAAGCACTAAAAGGAACAGGGACTATGGGTTGCTCTGTATTTCCCTTTTCTTTGATGTCATCTTTAGCTTAATGGCTTAGCTTTAACTGGGAAGTGACATAAGTAAGAAAAGATATAATTGTGTTCCCTGACCATTTGTGTTTCTTAGAACTCCACTACATTCTTTTTGCATTTGAAGCAAGTTCTGGCTAATGGAATGCCTAGCCTCAGGTCTGTTGGTGCCCCTGCTTACTCAGTTGCACATGTCACAAGCTTACCTTGTACTTGCTTTGAATCTCATTGAAGTCCCTTGTGTTGTGAGTTCACCAGAATTTTGTGCGCATGGAGCATTAGGAGCTCTGTATTTAAACACTCAGCAACAAATGGTGGGCAAGTATATTGCATGTATATATCTCCTCTGCTCACAGGTATGCTCCATTGTCCCACTGGACTTCACTCACAAAACACATATTCACAGGAAAAATTATTTTGTCAGTTCCAAAAAAAATGACAGTAAAGTATTAAACCAAGCACAGTTCTAAACACAGAGCCCTGGGCAACTGCATAGATCATACGGCATATAGCCTAATCTTATGGATCAGAAGTAAGTTTTCCTGTATTTTTAGTGCCACACATCTAAATTCTCCTAGTCTCTCTGCTTTGGCCACCTAAGTACTGTGCTTTCCTATATGCTTTGAAATCTGGCATCTCAGTTTCCTATCACCTACAGGATTTATACTTGAGCTAGTTTTACTTAATTTTTGTTTGACTGTTTACTTAGTTTCTAACCTGCCACACTGCCCTGTGCTGTCTATGTAAGAACATATCTTTGTTTCTTACGTTTCAAACCTTCTACTCTAATTGTGATACGTGGTTACTTCAGGCTGTCTGTTTATTGGAATAATCACTGTCTAAGTTAGAACTCAGGCCTTCTAGCTGTACCCAAACTCACTTGGTTCCTGGTTTGTTTTTTGTTGTTGTTTGTGTTTGCTTGTTTTTTTTTTTTTTTAATCTGCACTCCACTAATTCCTAGAGCATAATTCTGATGTGGTCTAGAGCAGTTTTTTCGATTTTTTTTTTTTCAAACTGTGGCAACACATATACATGTAAGTGTTTTTCAATATACACAGATACCCAAAGTTGTGAATTGGTTCATATGTTTAAAATTTCTTAATGTGTGCCATTGTGAAAATGTATGAAATCTGATCTACCATAAGCCCAAATTATTTTCACATCAAAAATAAGCTTAATTATAGAAATTACAATGTTTTACAAACTCAGTACATGCTATGCCGAAGAAACACTATGTAAAGGAGTGAACACTGTGCCAGCGGATGAGGGATACTTCCTGTTATCATATACTTCAATGTGGATTACAAACACACAGGAAGAGGTAGGGGCCAAAAGCGTGAGAAAGACATAGAGGAAGGATAAGAGATGAAATGTGCAGATTAGCTTGAACATAGGAGTCAAGGCTTTAAGGAAGCAGAGAATAGTGGGATTTCTGTTCAGGAAATATAACGCCACTTTTTGTTAGAGGATGTTGAGTGCGTGGATTCTGAATTTGACAGAATAATTTGATTTGAAGGACACTGGAGTTTTCTGAGCAAAAGAGTGATGCTATAAAGATAGGACTTGAGGATAATTATCTTGATAATCTATAGCTTGGATTAGAAAGGAGAAAGATTGAACTTTGAGATCAGCTAGAACTGTGCTGCCCATCCATATGGTAGACTGGCCACATGCCACTACTGAACACTTGAAATGTGTCTAATGTGAATGAGGAAATGGATTTTAAATTTCATTTTATTTTAATTAAATTGAATGTAAATTGAAAACTGGAGCATTGTAAAATACTTTCCATTTAAAAACAATTATTGTTTTCTTAGAACTGCATTTAACTTAAACCACTGAAAATGTATTATCTGAATTGAGGTATGTAACAGATAAAAAATACTCCCTTAGTACAAAAAAGTAATATCTTTTAGCAATAATTTTATACTATTACATGTAGAAATGGTATTATTTTCGATATATGGAATAAATTAAAATATTAAAAAGTTAATTATGGTTTTTTTTTTTTTTTTACTTTATGTGGCTCCTAGAAAATTTAAAATTACATATGTAGATTATGTTAAACTTCTACTAAACACTAATCTAAATGGCTGTTACTCTGAGGATTGAGAGTATTTTCATATTCAGAAAGCACTTACATAAAGGAGATAACCCTACTTTTTAAGTCACGTTTTCTTATCTATATCAACCCATACAGATTAACTAAAAACCAATTTAAAATTACTGATTAAAAGTAACTGATCCAATTGTTTTAAACCATTTAAATTGGTAGGATTTTCTTTTCTTTCCTTTTTTTTTTTTTTTTTTTTTTGAGACAGGGTTTCATTATGTTGCCTAGGCTAGACTTGAACTCCTGGGCTCAAGAGATCCTCCTGCCCCAGCCTCCCAAGTAGCTGGGTCTATAGGAACACACTACTTCCTCCAGGTTTGGAAGTAGATCTTTTTGACCAAAAGCAAGAAGTCTGGTGAAAAGTGAGTTATTAAGATAAATGTGTCTATTAGTCAACTTCTAGAGTAATTAGAATATGTAGAATCTTGATTATAACAGCATTTTTCTTAAATCTGTGTTTTCCCCTTAATTAAATAATCTTATAAATAACATATTGTGATAATCAAGTAGAGAATATATTTTATACCAAACTGAAAATATGGCTAGGGTTACAGAAAAACATCCTTCATAGCATGATTGTCAAGAACACGGATGTTGGAACCAGCCTCTTTACAACAGTTGTGTAATCCTAGCCAATTTTCTTAACTTCACTATGCTTTGATTTCCTTCCCCATCTGTAAAAAAAGAATGATAATAATAGCACCCACCTTATACAGTTGCATAAGGCTTAAATGACTCATCCATGCAAAGCTCTTAGAAGAATACCAGGAACGTATTAAGTAACTAATTAATACCGACTCTTGGTTATAATGTTCACAAAAATACCATGTATTTGAACAAGTGCCCACATACATGACAGTCCCAGAAATGTTTGGTATGAACAAGTGAAGAAATTCTAAGTACCCTTTAAAAACCTTTATACATTGCCATCAAACTATTTCTTAACCTATGTTGAGATAGAATAACTATATATTTATGAGTCAAATCTCAGAAGTCAGATAAGGCTGGTCAAGTTTGTGACTGAAAACAAATTACTGAACCTCAGCATGTTTCTGTTTCCTTATCTCTTGAATGAGCATTAAAATGCTACCTCAGCCTATGTGCCCACTGTCAGGAAATGATGAATGGAAGGAGTCAAGCACAGTGCCTGACATGTGATTTTAGATCTACATCCAAACCTGGATGAGGTACTGTGTTCCTATAGTTCTAGCTACTTGGGAGCCTGAGGCAGGAGGATCCTTTGAGCCCAGGAGTTTCAGTCCAACCTGGGCAACATATCTCAAAAAAAAAAAAAAAAAAAAAAATCACACATCAGGCACAGTGCTTGACTCTTTTCATTCATCATGTCAGTACCTGACATGTGATTTTGTGTTTATTACTACTTTATCTAGAATTATTTGCAATCCTGGAACTCCAGAACATTTTATTTTTAATGTCATTACAATAATACATTTTTAATTATGGTCTTCAGATTTGAAAGACAGACAATTCAAATTTTCTTTTCATTTTCTCTTTTATCATTTAAAGCTGAATTACAAACATACTATTACTATTAGTCTTTTAACCTCTCCACTGGCTTATAAAACTGTTAGGGAAAACAGACATCTCCCAAGTCTACTGTATAGCTTAATACCTTTTTTTTTTATTATTCTTTCTAGTCTAAGCATCTTGTGATTTATGCTTCTTTTACATCTTTTTCTCTAGATGTAGTGACTTCTTTCTGAACCTCTGTTTCTGTTGCCTTGACCATGAAGACCTTGCTTTGGAGATTTGGAACCAAGTAATTTAAAGCAAACCATTATGAATAACAAACTAGTTTAAAACTTACTGCCCCTTTATATAAGAATACATAGTTTCCTTCTAATCAAACACCAACACTCTAGAAAAGGGGGCTTTTTTTTTTTTTTTTTAAAGATCATCTCTGGAACAAACAGTTACTTTCTGTGTGTGAATGAGAGGAGATATTTTTAAAGAAACACTTTTTTTCTCATCAACTAAATAGCTAGTTCTAACTGCCCAGTTATAGCATAGAATTCTAAAGGATATGCTCAGGGAATCTGGTGTGTGTGTTCTCTCACCAGCAATCTGACCAACACAAATGCAGGGAGCTTGAAATGGTACTAGATTGGTACTCTAGGTAGAAGGCATTCTAGAGCTTTTTTGAAAAAAGGTTAAATTATTTGATTTAGCTAATGACAGATTTTAAAGTTATTCATTAATCTTTCTACATATGACCTAAATGGGACCACATATTTATTATAAGATTTATCTCTTCTGTGCTCTTCAGTGTTTGCTTGATAGATCTGTGTATTTGTTTACATAGACTGTGACCTGAGGAACAGGGATAGCTTTGAAAACAGAGAATATAAGATATACTTTACGTGTTATGATATGCATAACTGGGAAAGACTTCGTAATTTATATATCTCTTCATTTGCACTGATAACTTACCACTCTTCAAATTGGCATTAGCTTGAGAATTATCTGTTGCAAGATTAAGCTAATGGTAGATCTTAAGACAATATATTTACTCTTGCAATAGGCCTTGGGAGGCAATAAGGTTGCCAGGAGATAAAGAAAAAAGAACTAGATCCAGGATTCAGAAAATTTTCTAAGTTTAGAAAAAGTTTATATATCTAACAGGAGTAAGGCCAAGGATAAAATCATGAGTATGTATGAGTGCAGAAGGAACTGTGAAACAGAAGGTCAGTTGGATGAAAATCAAGTAAGTTCCTTTGCATCTAAATGCAGCTAGGAGCTAGTATTATATCTTGCTCTTCATTTTTGAGTATCATAGTATAATTTATTAATGCTCTTAATAGTGCCTGGCATGCAGAAAATGATCAGTCATGAAAGGCATCACGATCATCGTCGTCATTTTTATTTGAATTGAGGAAGCTGTTCTGCGTATTTGCCAATTATGAAAATAAATATACAGTTTCTTGTATCCTTTTCTAAACTTAAAAACGTAAATGGGTATTTGTGCATGCTATTCAACTTTAATGCCATTGCCGCTCATGTCACATGCGCCTTCATCATTATTTTTATCGCAGAGGGATGCAGTCTCTCCTACCGATGCATGATGAGTTCAGTGATTTAGAAATCAAGCCCTGTAGCTACATTACCTATTCAGTTGCTGAACTGTGACACACTGTTTCATTAGTCATACCAGGTTGTTTTGGAAATATGTCCCATCAACATATAAATTATGGAGCTGCTCTTATAAATTCAAAACACAACTATATGGAAAGTTTTACGTTAAGCTCATATTCTCTTTGCCTGAATTAAAATTTGAATGAGCTACTTTGCATCCCAGACTTTGGTTCACTGAAAGTCTGAAATGGGAGGATGATCTTAGAAAAAACATATACGAGAACACAGTATTATTCGAAGTCCATATCCAACCTGTCATTTTGACAGATGCATGTTCTTGGCTTATTTTAATGCTTAAATTGAAAAAATTTTAAGGATTCTAGTTCAGTCTTCTTATGGCTTTTCAAATCTATAAAGATTTTTACTCCCAAGGGACAGAGAGGATTATGAGAAACCCTAAAGAATAGGAGGAAATTTTATGCCTAATCGTGATTATTAATCCAGCTCTACTAATGTTTATGGCTCTACTAATGCATTGCCTTATTCTGCTAAGTCCTTAACCCAATCAGGCAACCAATATATAGTGAATGCTAGGTTATACTGTTGCTATGCTTTACACCAGCCTTCAAATGGAATGTGACACAGATAAACAAAAAGGCAACAGTGGTATAGGATCTATTGTACTGTTAAACAAATGATACTGGTAACAAGTGCTATTAAACTTTAGAGTAATGTCTTTCACTCTGAAAACGGTACAGAGATTTTGTTCTTAGGCTGGAGGTAGGATCTCTTTGGAAAAAAAAAAAAACTCCAGCTTTGCCTCCATCTTTGACCTGTGTACCACACTGGGGTTATTCATCTCTCACTGCCTATAGAGATGAACTAGAGTTCAGATTTAACCATTTGAAATGAATCATATACTGAAGCCAAATATATAGACTGTTTACAACATCTTATCTAGTCTGAAACCTACACTTTCCCCTTCAAATTTGTTGTCCAGTGATGTCACATTCCCCGTTTGTAGTGATAGTGCTTAACAATAGTGCTTGACTCAAAGTAGAAACTTAACAGATGCTTACATAATCAGTGGTTTCTAAAGTTGATTTAACCCGTATTTGAATGTCACTATTTATACATTTTAAAAATACAGTTACTACATTGAATTTTTGGAGAAGCTCCATGACCACATATCAGGTTTATGCCACCAGTCATCAACATCTTTGTACACTCTTCATATACCTCATACTCTACGTATGTCCCTTAGATGGATTTTTGTATGTACTTTACTTTCTACATTTATCTATTCAATGCTTCTTTCAATACATACATTTATTGAATACCTATAATTCCAGGCACCAGAGATACAGAAACGAACAAGAAATACAAAGCTGCTGCTCTTGCATTCTATTGGGAAGATGAACAATAAACAGAGACATAATATATCTGTAATCATGAAGGCTAAGAAGAATAACAAATCAGGGTAAGAGGATGCAGAGGGATTTTAAGGGGAGGGATGGTCAAAGTAGTCCTCTCTAAAATGATGCTATTTGAACAGAGATTTTAATATAGTGAGGGGGTAAGCTGTGAGCACTCAGGCAGAAACAGCAAGGTAGGTCCTGAAGCTAGAAAGTGACTGGCATGTTCGAGTAAGACCAAGGAGGCCACAGGACTGGTTGGGGTTAAGGGAGGCAGGTAGTAATAAGGTATGAAGTTGCATAGTTAGTAGGGGCTTTATTGGAGAGAGATTTTTAGACTACCATAAAGCTTTGAATTTACCCTGTATAAGATAGGGAAGAGAAATGACAAGTTCTGACTTGTGCTATAAAAGCAAAACTCTGACATGTTGAGACTAGAATTTAGGAAATCAAGCTAGAAGAAGGGTGAACATTTAAAAAGCTTTTGCAATAAATCCAGCGGGAAATGATGGTAGTCCAGCAGGAGTGGTAGGTGTTAAGTGGGAGAAGCAATGAGCTTTCTTGATGTATTTCAAGGGTAGTTCTACAAGATTTGTTAATATATTGGATGTCAGTGTGATCAAGAAGAGTCAAGGTGTCTCCAAGATTTTTGGAAGCCTAGAATTCTACTTCCTGAGATAAAGGATACTGTGAGAACAGCAAGTATGTTTATGTTTAGAGACAAAAAAAAAGTTCACTTTTGGATATATTAATTTTGAGACAGCTAACAGATATGAAAGTAGAGGGGCTGAATTGACAATTGAATATATGAGCTTAGAGTCAGAGGAGTAATGAGGCCTGAAATACAATATTGAGAGCTTTTGCATGTAGATGGTGTTCAAAGCATGCAGCTAGATGAGATCACTTTGAGAGTAAATGCTTACAGAGAAATGAATGAGCCAGAGGACTGTCGTTAGGGCACCCCAAATATCAAGGTAAGGAGGTGAGGGCAGGAGAAGCAATGAGTGAGGAAGGAAGAGCCCCAAGACAGAATGTCATCAGAATCAGGAGCAAAAGATGTTTCAGGAAGAAGAAAATTATTATGAGATTTATTAAATGCTGCTGAGAGATTTATTAAAACGAGAATTAAGAACTGACAATAAGATCATTGGTAACTCTTTTCCTGAAATGCCGTTTCCCCACCTTTTCATCTAGGTCAGTGGTCCCCAACCTTTTTGGCACCCAGGGACCAGTTTTGTAAAAGACAGACTTTCCACAGACTGGGGTTTGGGCATGGTTTTGGGGTGATTCAAGTATATTACATTTATTGTGCACTTTATTTCTACTATTACACTGTAACATATAATGAAATAATTATAAAACTCACCATAATGTAGAATCAGTGGGAGCCATGAGCTTGTTTTCCTGCCACTAAATGGTCCCATCTGGGGGTGATGGGAGACAGTGACAGATCATCAGGCATTAGATTCTTATAAGGAGAGCACACCCTGGATCCCTCGCATGTGCAGTTCACAATAGGGTTTGTGCTCCTATGAGAATCTAATGCTGCTGCTGATCTGACAGGAGGCGGAGCTCAGGTGGTAAAGCAAGTGATGGGGAGTGGCCGTAAATACAGGTGAAGCTTCACTCACTCAATCGCCACTCACCTCCTGCTGTGTGGCCCAGTTTCTCAAAGGCCATGGGCCAGTACCCATTGGTTTCCCAGGGCTGGGGACCCCTGATTGAGCTGATTCCTACCAAACTTTTAAGTCCCTAGGACAAAAATATTTATACAAAAACAGAACCAACAAAAACAAATAGTGACAGACAAAGGATGGACAGCAGGAGAGAACAGGGGACAAAAACATATATAAGTGATGGTTATATGTAAAATATTTTTTAAAGAATACACTAAATAGGGGTGAGTTCTAGAAAGAGGTCTAGGCTAAATGACAGCACTGACAGGTACCATGCTGCGGAGGTGAGTCATTGGCTAAACATGCCTGCTAACCAGTGATATGGGAGAATATATCTATGACGTTTTGAGAGCTTGCTAGGATAGAAAATGAATTAATAACACATAGAAGACTATTAAAACAGAGCTTTGCTTTCTTTGCATCATCACCTAATCTGATGACAAATGAAAGTCCATTTTCAGACACTGTGTCCGCACTATCCCAAGAAAACAAGGTGTTCATATCATCGTATAAGGAGATTTTTTTCCCCACAAATATTCTGAGAAATAATCAAAAATGTCTCCTGGGAAATAGTTTTTGAAAGTACAAGAGATATTCCTATTGGATTAGAAAATAAAACATTTGAGATACAGTGCTGCCTTCTTAAAATAATCTTTAATAAGAAACTAGTACAAATGAATAGAAAGGCAAGTGACTGGAGTCCTTCCAATAAAGAGACATCACACAGGTGATACACCAGGTAACTATGTGTATTAAGTAAATTATAGTTATAAGTGAAATGGCTCCACAGTCTATGAAGATACAGTACTTAAAGGAATTGTGTAATGGATTAAGCTAAGCCATTTGACAATTGTTTTCTTAAGTCTTGTGGTATCAGGAGAAAACATAATTGAGAGTTAAAAATTCTCTTACCTCAATATAAAGCTAAGGGAAGGCGGATGCACAGAGAACAACTGGAGCGCCTACACATAGCACAAGAGAAAACAGGGCTAATAGAAACAGGATATTAAATTGTAAAAATAGTCATCCATTTTAATCCCAGCTCCTTTCCAGGCTAAAGCAGGAGAATCCCTTGAGCACAGGAGTTGTACATCAGCCTGGCCAACACAGCAAGTTGCCATCTCGAAAAAAAGAGTAGTCATCTGTTTTTATAAAAGTTTCTTGAAATGCTATCACTCCTCAAGTGAAGAAAGTTGACTGCTGTTCCAGGAAGATATTTATTTACTCTTACACATATCAACACAACAATTCTAGAGATGTTATAATAGATGTACGAGTTGATGCTACAAATTTTGGGGTCCAACACAGTACTCCTCAAACTTGAATATGCAAACATATCAACCAGGGAATTTTGATAAATTCAGATTCTATTCCAGTAGGTCTGGAATGGGATTTCGATTCTGCATTTCTAACCAACTCCCAGTGAAGTCAATGCTGCTGACTGATGCATGACACTTTGAGTCAGAATATAGACAGGAATAGCGGCAGGGCTGATTAGAGGAAAGTTGTACTTGGTTCTTTATCACAATGAATGATTTTGGAGCTGACTTCACTTTATCTGCTAGTATGCTTTGAATTTGCATTGTTTCTATAGACAAAGTTGGCTAATAGTTTGGCCAATAACTGGGCATGTTTCCAGTAGATGCGATGGATTTGCAGTTGTCTGTTCCTGCTCAGTATACAGGCTTTTATGGCAAGAGGAAAGACTTTGAGTGTTGGAGAACATCCTGTGCCCATAAGATGGAATAAAATCAGTGGTCTTGTGTAAAATTTGTGATCATGGCCTCATTAGCACTGTGTTAAAAGCTATTCTTTATTCATTTTTGTCAATCAGTCCAATTGTTTTATCTAATGAGGCGAAAGGTCAGGTCAAAGATCTATATCTTGTTTCATGACAGCAGACTGCATGCCAAAACTAAGCTAGCTACTTCAGAAGTATGGGCTATGGTCGTTTGAAGAGGGGGTGTGTTTAATGAATAGAAAAACAAATACCAATACTGATAAACGGTACTCCCACACACATACACCTCAAAAGCCATTAACAAATTACTTTGATTGCATCAAGCAACTAATCTTTAATATTATATATTTACTTTAGTGAATTTTTGCTTCCAACGGCAGTTTTTTTCTGAACTCATCACCAAATTCTGGAACGCCATGCTTTTTCTTCTATGGAGCAGCCACATCATTTAAATTAAAAAGCACATAAGTGGACTCTGACAAAAAGAATGTGATGGCAGTGGCATTTAACAAATCGATCCCCTTTTAAAAACCAATCAAATCAATTAGGTTTATATTAGTCCATTCTCACACTGTTATAAAAAACTACCTGAGACTAGGTAATTTATGAAGAAAGGAGGTTTCATTAACTCACAGTTCCATAGGCCATACAGTAAGCATGATGGTAAGCCCAAGGAAACTTACAATCATTGCAGAAGGGAAATGGGAAGCTGCCACACCTTCACACAGCCAGAGCAGGAGGAAGAGAGAAATGGGAGAGGTGCTACACACTTTTGTTTAAAAGACCAGATCTCATGAAAACTCACACACTATCATGAGAACAGCAAGGGGTAAGTCCGTCCCCATGATCCAATCATCTCCAACCAGGACCCTCCTCCAACACTGAGGATTACAATTCAACATAAGATTTGGGTGGGATACATATCAGTAAAAGCCAAAGCTCACACATGGTATATTCAACAAAGCGTGATGACCAGAATTGCCACGCACTTCAGAATACAGGGAGATGTAGCCAGCACTCAACACAGGAGGCTAGGAAAATAAGGAAGAACCAGTGAAATATAAAATTCTTCACAGATTGTCAACTGCAGATGAGAGGGCAAAGCAGTAGGAATCACATGGCAGTGGGACACAGCGTAAGCCTTAACAATCTCAAAGCATTCAATTAAATCTTGGTTTTAGAAGGATAGAGAAGAAATTAAAGAATTTTTTTTTTTTCCTGAGATGGAGTCTAGCTCTGTCACCCAGGCTGGCTGGAGTGCAGTGATGCAATCTTGGCTCACTGCAACCATTGTGCCTCCCAGGTTCAAGCAATTCTTCTGCCTCAGCCTCCTGAGTAGCTGGGACTACAGGTGTGCACCACCACGCCCCACTGATTTTTGTATCTTTTGCAGAGACAGGGTTTCACCATATTCATCAGGCTGGTCTTGAAGTCCTGACCTTGTGATCCGCCCACTTCAGCCTCCCATAGTGCTGGAATTACAGGCATGAGCCACCGCGCCCAGCCGAAAACACTATTGAGAACAGAATCTACAATAAGCAAACCACTGAGGAAGGGACTAGCAGAGAAAGACCTCAGAATATACCATAACCACAAAATACAATTTTTGAAGGTAGGAGAACTACTTCAGAAGTTCACAAAGCTTTCAATGTTTCAGAGGTAGAGGCAGGGCAACTTTCTGAATCAAGCTAAGCCTCAAAAACCAAAAAGACACGTACTTCTGAACATATCATGGTAATAACAGAGGAAGGAGCTCTTGAGCCATGAATGTGTGAAAGTGACTTTGGCTTTGCTCTGCTCTTCATGTAGAAACATTCTCTGAATAGTTAAAAGAAACTGAACTTTATTTAAACATAGAAAAAAAATTAAAATCGAATACCAAATAAATAAGTTGTAAAACAATATATAAAGAAACCAAATAATGTTTCAACAAATAATGAAAACACACCCAATAAACACAGCCATGAACAAGATATAAACAATACTCTCAGATTTTTAGATAGATAGTCTAGAAAATTTTTAAATGGTCAAAGCTTTGCAAGAAAAGCATAAATCAGTAATAGAACAACTCAAAAGAGAGCTACCTAAACAATAATTGAATCTGTAAAAAGAATAGAAAGGAATTAGTAATGAACTAGATAAATGTAAAAGACATACATTTTAGAAACCGACTTTAATATAGAATACAAGAAAAAATAGTTGCACAGAAGAAAAAAATGTACTATAGGAATTAAGGTACACAATAGAGGAATGCACATTTAATGAACAACAATAAGAACAATAACAGCAAAATAAGGTAAAAATATTTCAAGAGAAAGTTATAAATATAGAATATAAAACAATAAACTGGTAATTTCAATAAATACAAATTAATTAACTCACTTATTAAAAAGAGAATTTTAGTTTGACTAACAAAGCAATATTTAATTTTATTGCTGCAGCAAGAGATATAAATGAATGATTATTAAATTTTAAAAACAAAAGGGATGGCCAGAGAGATATACATCAAAATGAATAATGTCTGCAAGCTATTTTAAATATTTAAAGTCACAAATAATGATGCTAAAACAAAACAATAAAAAAAGAGAGAGAGATAAAAGACATTGTAACTCATGGAAAATTGCCAGAGCACCCACTTATTATCCCGAAAACTGATCATTAACAAAAACAAATAGCATTTGTCCTACCCTTACAGTGTAATCTGTATTTAAAGATAATTAAATAACCTTAGTAGATACATTTTTCAATACCTACACTCTCCAGCTAATTAGCACAAAAGAAATAATAGAATTATAAAAATAACAATTTTGTGATAACTAATACGGTTTGAGTCAGTGTCCCTACACAAATCTTGTGTCAAATTATAATCCCCATGTTCAAGGGAGGGACCTGGTGAGAGGTAACTAGATCCTGGGGACCGTTTCCCCCATGCTGTTCTCATGACAGTTGACGATGGTAAGGCTATTTGGCAGTTCCCCCTTTGCTCTCTCTCTCCTGCTGCCCTGTGAAGAGCGTGCCTATTTTCCCTTCACCTTCTGCCATAACTGTAAGTTTCCTGAGGCCTCCCCAGCCATGTGAAACTGTGAGTCAATTAAACCTGTCCTGTTTATAAATTACCCAGTTTCAGGTAGCATCTTCATAGCAGTGTGAAGACAAGCTAATACAATTACTAATAAAACAAATGATTCAGACAACGATCATTAATAGACAATGAGGCTGCTAGTGAAAGCTGATGGAAAATTTTTCAGTGAAGAGATCATGCTGTCACTGTTGATCAAATTCATATCACTGAAAGTGAGGTTCTTAGACGTTACGTGCTTTTTTATATAATGATGCAACAGGAAGAACACAGAATGACCCATAAGTTATTCCTCTCTCTCTCCTGCACACATGCCCCTAGGTACACACAAAGAACTTTAATCTAATCAAATCTTTAGATCTAATTTGCAGTCTATTGAAAATATAGGAAATAGAGAAACAAGTTAAATGATATCAACAAGAAATATTCAGCCACATCTAGAGTAAAGGTCTTTTATAGGAAAAACTGGACCATTTCTCCAATTGCATTAAGAACAGGTGACAACAGATCACAAGTAATTTTAACAAGACTTAAGTGGAGGTGAGTATATTCACCAGTTGGCTGACAGTCATGATTTACTCTTGTTGCAACAAGGTAATTATTATTTATTCTCCCTTAAGTTCAGAAGCATTTAGGGTAGGGCAACAGATTATAAGACCACTTTACTTAAAAGACATACAACCATAATATATTGAGAAGGCTTCATTTGCATATGTCCTCACAAGCCAAAACAAAAAAGTAAAATCCATGATGTTTTAGTTTATATTCATACATACATATTTTAAGAATTGAGAGAATTTGAATATGAATTTGCATTTAGGTCATATTATACAATTTCTGTTAGGGAACTCTGTGTGACAACAGAATTGCAGTTATGTAAGAATATATTCTTTAAAGAATGTCTCACTTTCTTGGTCGCCGGGATTTGCAATAAAATATTCCAGCAAAAAAGGAGAGAGTGCATCCAGTATGGAAACAAATATGACACATATTAATAGTTATGGAAACTACAGATTCAATGCTATCCCCATCAAGCTACCGTTGACTTTCTTCACAGAATTGGAAAAAAAAAAAAAAACACCTTAAATTTTATATGAAACTGAAAAAGAGCTCACATAGCCAAGACAATTCTAAGCAAAAAAAAAAAAAAATGGCTGTGCTGAAGGCATCATGCTACCTGACCTCAAACTATACTACAAGGAGACAGTAACCAAAACAGCATGGTAATGATACCAAAACAGAGATATAGACCAATGGAACAGAACAGAGGCCTCAGAACTAACACCACACATCCACAACCATTTAATCTTTGACAAACCTGACAAAAATAAGCAATGGTGAAAGGATTCCCTATTTAATAAATGGTGTTGGTAAAACTGGCTAGCCATATGCAGAAAGCTGAAACTGGATCCTGTCCTTACACCTTATACAAAAATTAACTGAAGATGGATTAAAGATTTAAATGTAAGACCTATAACTACAAAAGCCCTACAAGAAAACCTAGGTAATACCATTCAGGACATAGGCATGGGCAAGGACTTCATGACTAAAACACCAAAAGCAATGGCAACAGAAGCCAAGATTGACAAATCAGATCTAATTAAACTTAAGAATTTCTGCACAGCAAAAGAAACTATCATCATAGTGAACATGACACCTACAGAATGGGAGAAAATTTTTTGTAATCTACCCATCTGACAAAGGTTTAATATCCAGAATCTACAAAGAACCTAGGCAGGAAAAACACACCAAACAATCCAATCAAAAAGTGGGCAAAGGATATGAACAGACACTTCTCAAAAGGAAATATTTATGCAGCCAAAACATGAAAAAAAGCTCATCATCACTGGTCATTAAAGAAATGCAAGTCAAAACCACAATGAGATACCATCTCAGGCCAGTTAGAATGACAATCATTAAAAACTCAGGAGAGGATGTGGAGAAATAAGAAGGCTTTTACACTGTTGGTGGGAGTGTAAATTAGTTCCACCATTGTGGAAGACAGTGTGGTGATTCCCCAAGGACCTAGAACTAGAAATACCATTTGACCCAGCAATTCCAATATTGGGTATATATTCAAATGATTATAAATCATTCTATTATAAAGAATGCACATGTATGTTTACTGTGGCACTATTCACAATAGCGAAAACTTGGAATCAACCCCAATGCCCATCAATGATAGACTGGATAAAGAAAATGTGGCGCATATATACCAGGGAATACTATGATGTCATAAAAAAGGATGAGTTCATGTCCTTTGCAGGGACACAGATGAAGCTGGAAACCATCATTCTCAGCAAGCTGACACAAGAACAGAAACCCAAACACTGCATGTTCTCACTCATAAGTGGGTGATGAACAATGAGAACACATGGACACAGGGAGGGGAACATCATACACCAGGATCTGTTGGGAAGGTTGGGGGATAGGGGAGGGATAGCATTAGGAGAAATACCTAATATAAATGACAGGGTGATGGATGCAGCCAACCACCATAGCACGTGTATACCTATGTAACAAACCTGCACATTCTGCACATATGTCCCAGAACTTAAAGAATAATTAAAGATAAATAATAGTTATGGAAACTGAGACATGGGTATATAACATTCCTTTCCTCTCAGCTTTTGTGTATGTTTGCAAATTTACAAAATGGGAAATTAAAATAATTGATTTTATAAAAGAAAAATTGTAGTAACTGATCAAGCTTGAGATCAGCTTATTATGGACATAAATTGTCAATGTTTATGCATCTAATAACAGAGCTTCAAAATGGAAGAAAGAACAGATAGAATTGCAAGGGGAAATTAAAAACACAGTATTAGTAAGTGATTTCCAAACAAACCCTCTAAAAATTGATAGAACACATAGACATAAATTAGTAAGAATATAGAAGATTTGAACTATGCTATTAACCAACTTCACTTAACATTTATAGAATACTATACACAACAAAAGCAGAACATTCTTTTCCAGTACACATAGAACATTTGCAAAGATAGGCCATATTTTGCACCATATAATAAGTGTCAATACATTTAAAATAATTTGTCATACATAAATTATTAATGACTTAAAATAATTTAAGTCATACATAATTATTAATTTCCTAGAGATCTTTCTGTTGTATATTTCTTATTTAATCTAAGCAGTTAAATTAGAAATATGTACCGGAAAGATCTCTAGGAAATTCTTTCAAATATTTGGAAATGATATAATGCATTCTAAATAATCCGTGGGTCAAAGAGATCAAAGAAAATTTAGGGAGTATTTTGAAAATTCTACCTATCAAAAGTTGTGCCATGTTGCTAAAAAAATATTTGGGGAACATTTATGGCACGAAATACTTGTATTGGAAAGGAAGAACAGTTTCAAGGCAATGACCTTTGCTCCTACCTAAATAAATTGGAAAAGATAAGAAAGAAATATCTCTGAAATATGCAGAAGAAGGGAAATGATAAAGATTAGAGTCTGGAAATAAATAAAATAGGAAAGAGAAAAACAGACAATCAATTGAACCAATAGCTGGTTATTTGATAATATTAAGAAAGGATAAACTTTTAGCCAGACTTATCAAGAAAAAAAAATGAAGTTACGAATTGCCAACTGCAGGAATGAGAGAAACTTCTCTTCCTGTGTCCGAGTGTTCTCTTACTACAGATTCTACATCTATTAAAGAGATAATAAAGAAGTATTATGGAAAACTATGTTAATAAATGCAACAATTTAGATGAAATGAGGAAATTCCTTGAAGAGAAAAAAAAATCTTATTTAAGAAGACATACGTAATATTAAAAACCCTATATGTTAAAATGTTCATTTTTAGTAAAAACATTATTACAGAGAAAAATGCAAACTTCAGATGCCTTCCCTTGTGGATTCTATGAAACATTCAGGGAAGAAATAATACCAAACCTACATACACTATTTTATGTATTTTAAAAGAGGGAACACTTCATACTCATTCTATGAAGCCGGAATTACCTTGGTTCCAAAATCAAACATTATGTAAGACAATTACAGACCAATATCCCTTATAAACATAGGGCAAAAATGCTGAACAAATGTTCGTAAATTGAATACAAATGGACTTTATTTCAAGAATAAAGTATTGGTTGATTTAAAAATCAATCAGTGCAATTCACCATATAAACAAACTTGGAAAAAATAGATGATAAATTCAGTATCTATTCCTGTCAAAAACTCTGAGCAAGACAGGTATAGAAGGCGTATTATTTTCCTGTGGCTGCTATACCAAATCACCACGAATTCGGTGGCAGAGAACAATAGACCTTTATTATTCCATAAATCTGGAGGCCAAAAATACAAAATCAAAGTGTCAGCAGGTCCACTCTCCCCAGAGGTTCTGAGGACAATTCCCCTCTGCCTCTTCCAGGTTTTGGTGACATTTGGCATCCCTTGGCTTTTTTGGCTTGTAGCCAAATCACTCAAATACCTGTCTCCATCTTCACATCACCTTCTGTGTGTGTCTACATCTCCTTTCTGTCCCATATAGATACTTGCCATTGAATTTAGGACCCACCTGGGTAATCCATAATGCCATCATTTCAAGATCTTTAACCTAATTACATCATAATTACTTTTTTTTTCCCCAAATATGATACCATCCACAGGTTCCAGAGATTTAAGCATGGGCAAATCTTTTGGGGGTCGCTATTCAACCCATAACGGAAGAAAGTTCCACATCCTTACAAAGGACATCCACAGAAAAGCTACAGCTAGGATCGCATTTAGATGAAAGACTGAATGCTTTTTCCCTAAGAACTAGAACAAAACAAGGATATCCACTCCCACTACTTCTATTCAACATTGTACTGAACGTTCTGGCCAGGATAGTAAGGCAAGAAAAAAAATAAAAAGCATCCAATTTGGAAAACAAGTAAACCCATTTTTAGTCAAAGATTAAATGGACATTTATATTAAAAAATATATGATAGAACCTACCAAAAAACTATTAGAACGAATGAATGAGCTTAGAATGGTTATATGATACAAGATCAATATATAAAAAACAATTGTTATGCTATCTGCTAGCAACAAACAACTGGAAAATGAAATTGCAGAAAAATAATCTCAGTGAGACTTCATTAGTGACCAGAATTATTTGTTGTAATAATAGTAACGTTTGCTCTAAACGACACTTTTGAAACAGTAGCACAATAGAAAGAATGTCAGTCAATTGTGTAATATTATTATATCAATATTGATTTTCTGATTTTGCTAGCTGGACCATGGTTATGTAAAAGACTAATCTTTGGTTTTGGATATACATACTGAAATACTTAGGTGTTAAGGGCCATCTCAAATTGTTATGAAAATGTACAAAATGTACATATTTGAGAGCAAGAGAAACAACCAAGTAAATGTTAATAAGGAGACAATTATGGAATCTGGATGAAAGGTATACAAGATGTCTTCACACTATTCTTACATCTTTTCTGTAAGTAAGCCTGACATTACTTCAGAGTAAAATCTTATAAAACAGAATGTGAGGAAAGGAATTGAAAATGATGCATCTAAATCACTCTTGAGGAATTTTGCTGCAAATAAAGCCAGAGTTGATTGGACAAATAGGGTCAGGAGATATGAAACTTTATTATAATCCCTGGCACAGAGAGGTGCTAAAGCTATGAGAGGCATTAGGTCAGGAGAATAAAGCTCAAAGAAGGCCATATCCTGATCATTCTGTGGCCAGAAGACAGGTCAGCAATGTCATTCTTTTTCTGTTTTCATTCTCTCTTTTCTCTGATTCATACAGCTGGGTTTGTGTAAGGTAAGTGCCTCCATTGTACACTTAACATTTTATTTATCAGTTCTCATACTCAAGATCAGAATTTGCAATGTACAGCTATATGACTTAAAAAGCCAAACATCACAAATAACTTTTTTTTTTTTTTTACCAAGTCTTCTTCTAAACTGGAATGAAGCAATTACCATCAAGCTTTATCATAACAGCATCTATAGGAACAGAAGGAGGGGAGAGACACAAACGCTTTTCTAGAACTGAATTAATCATTTATGAGGATGTTTCCCTACCTACTGTACTGTCCTCCAAGAGGGGAAGCATAAATGAATGTGGAATCATAGTTCTTTTGTAAAGGATTCCGATACTTCCTCAGGCTGCGAGATGCTGCTATAATGCTCTCAGATCATTCTGGGGAACAAGGCACATGAGGTCTTGCCTCTTGTACTCTTTCCCACTGTTGTGCAAGAGGTTGATCGGAGAGACTGGGGAAAGGGTGGTGGGAATCCTTGCGCTATGAAGGCTGCAGTCAATATTTCAATTTAAGTTACACATTGGAGAGAAAATTACTCATTATATGGCAGTTTTCTTAGACTTAAATCAGATTATTGTCCTTCGGTGATGAACACACATTTACCTTTGACACCTTACAATATTATTATTAAGTGTCTTCTCTCTTGAGCCTGAGAGTTGGAAGTTGCAGTGAGCCTAGACCTCGCCACTGCACTGGAGCCTGGGAGACAGAGCTACGAGACTATCATCTCAAATGTGTGTGTGTGGGGTGTGTCTGTGTGTGTGCGTGTGTGCGTGTACATATAATTTAGGGGAAGAATACATAAAGAATATCAATTTTAAAAGCCTATATAGGTAGAAAAGATGATTAAGATAGGGCTGTCTGATTAAAATTAAATTGGAATGATAATAGCCAGTATGAGATTAATTCAATTTTTTCATTCAAAATAAGATAATACTATTTTCTGTGCTTGTCTGGACAAACCATCCTTCATAAATGGCAGTCTTTTGACTATCTTAGTAACAGCCAGCAGCAAAGGAATTTCGAGAATATCAAGTAAGTAGACTAAAAACAAGAAAGTTTGACTTCCAGTAGAAGCAAAGAACAAAAATTATTCATTTAGCAAAGCCTGGCCAAATTGAAATGGCCCTAGACAAGAATCTGTAGGGTATAAGGGAGAAAGAAAAATTGTTTAGAATGTAGTAATGGGATGCAATTAAGGAAAAGAAAATGTAGGCTGAATATCAGAAACAATTTCCTAACAGTCTGTTAGACTGTACATTAGTTTCCCCGGGGAAGAAATGGAAGCCTCATTGCCTAAGTCATTTAGAGCTAGTCTGATTCCCAGAGGGTGTGGCTACCCAGAAGGAAATGAAAAATGTAGAGTCATGAAAGTCAGTCTAAGTTAATTTTATCGCGCTGTGAACTGCTGCCGTAGGTATGGAAAGGGGTGTAAAACCACTGTGAAGACATATTCTATCACTTTAAAATGAATGGTTCACCTAGCTATATACCATCACCAACATCAGATTATGCTGTCAGGTAAATCCAGGACTGCCCCTGGCTGAGTGCTAGCACAACGCAGTAACAGATGAGATTAAAATGTGAAAGGAATCTTAACATGGCTGCAACTTTCGCCACACCGAAAGACACACGGCTGGATTAGACCACCTAGCTGCCCAAGTATATGCTTGCCTCTCCCCTCTTTGCCTTATGTGTCTTCCCCAGAGCTCCACCGAAGAGCATGGACTTTGTAAAACAGCCTGTTCTAAGACTAAACTTCCAACCTGAAAGTGCTTTGGGGATCAGCTTGTACTGTTTATTTAAACACATTAATGATGGCGATCTTGTTTTAGATTACACGGATCATTTCTTTTAAATGTCTTTTATTCTTTTCTAATTCCTCCATCTTTCTTCTCCTTACCACGAAGGTGAGATTCTGCAGTTTCGAAACATACTTATTTTCCCAGGTCAGAAACAATTTTCCAGATACTTCAGGATCCAGCTAGCATTAATATAAAACAGAATCTAAGGGCTATTAATGTAAGACATTGTTATGACTCACAAAGAAAGAAAGAAAATGCTGCCCTTAAAACTGTGACACAATGCTTTTTCTAATTTTTATCTCATGCATATTGAAAGAGCTTTTTAAAGTGTTTTTGTTGTAGATGATTTACCATCGTCAAATTTGTGTATATTTTTAAATTGGTGAAATACATTTCTTAATATATTCCTAAAAATTCCACATTTAGACTGTAACTTTTCTGCATCCCTTTCAAACCCAGGGGTTTTGATATTTATCTGTGTTTCATCACTAAAAATCGTCCCCTATGCCATAAAGAGCATTTAGTGATGCAGCATTTAGCATTAGTGATGCAGCATTTCCTTTAAAAGCACTCTGTTATAGTCTCTGGGATTTTCTCACAAGCTGATGACACTTGTTCTGCAAAATTTGTTGCTGGCGCTTTCCTGCTTGGCATGTAATAGTTAAAAGAAGCAAAAGATAACGCATCTTTTTCTCCCTGTAGAACCTTTCTTTCTTGACTCCAACAAATCACTTTGTTTTTCATTTCCAAGAAAATTTTAAGATTTCTTTCATTGCTTTTAGGATGGATATTTTTTTCTGGACTATTAAATCTATGTCCTACTGCATGGTTTCTGTTTCTTTCTTTACATACAATAATTTTTCACTTTAGTACAGAATCATAATGTAACTTTTAAAGACATTTTTAAAGGCAATTAAGTGTAATGATTGTAGCACATGCATAATTCATGTAAAAGTGCAATATGAATAACTATGAACTATGACCAAATTTGCTTATGTGCAGTCAGTGATGTCTATGTCATAATTGCTACCTGGTTGACAATGTCAAAACTGAATTTTCCAGAAAGACCTTAAATCCCTTCTTTTAACATTTTCCTCAGTCCTTCTTCATCCCAACTGGAAAATTTTACTGGCTCCTGGGTAAAAGTTAAGTTATTGAGAAATAACCACTGGTGTCTTTCTTAAGAAAAACAAGACTTTTTTTTCTTTTTAAGTTGCTCATGGCAAACATCCTGCTTGAGGAAAATTCACAAATTGTAGTGCTTGAAACTTTGCCTGCCATTCTAAGCATTTTTGTTGAATGTTATCATAAGGGCTGTGTTCCTCCCAATAAGCTATAACATTACTTCCTTGTAAAAGGTATTTGAAGAAGTTTCTGCAAAGGCATTCTTCTATGCTGTACTCAGCTAATAAGGAATACCTTTTTATTCCTTCAGATCTCCTCATTAATTTCAGTAATTATTAATTTTAATATGAATTATTATTCTTGATGTGTTAAACTATGGGGAAAGATGTATCTTAAAATTGACACGATAAAGCATCTGTCATTATATGGCCTTTCTTTCCTATTCATTTTTACTCCAGCTAAAGTCAGCTACCATGTGTATACTCGGAGTCTATTGCCAGTGAATGCTATTTGGATATCACTTCCTTCCTATGAACCATCCCTAGTTACTGCAGGATTAGTACAACATAGTCTATGTCTGCATGTGTGAATACCATATCCCTTATTGTTCAAAGTATCTTTAGCAGCTACTACTATTACTAGGGAGTATGTATACACTTAACCCTATATACTCATGACCTATTTCCCAGTGTCCAAATGTATAGTGAGTACCAACCATGTACTAAATTTAGTGCAAAGCATGAGAAATAACAATGAACAAAACAAGCATGATTTCTGAGCTTTCCACGTCTACAGTCTCCTTCTATACAAAGTCTTTATGGAATAATAAGGAGCTGTTAGGTGATCCAGATGGCTTCAGAGTCCTCAGATATGCCCTTGAAATTATTAAGAAAGTTCCAGAACAAAAGCATTGGAATAACTGTGATCTACATCATGGCCGCTTTGGAATTGTGTGTATGCTTATGCATGCGTGTGTGTGCGTGTGTGCGTGTGTGCGTGTGTGTGTGTGTGTGTATTTATATTAAAGGATTTAGAATACCCCAGAATTCTGGTTGGAAGGCAGAAGACTCAAAGCCTTCTGAAAGAAAGCATAGGAAATGGTGTGTTTTTATGTGGGGACTTCTCAAAATATTATGCAAAGCCTCTTCTTGAAGTTAAAGAGCCAAAAACTGAGGTCATCAGAATCATTTTGCCAATCTCTGTACACTTTAAGGAAATTAAACGTTAACAATAGTATGTTTTAGAGTTTCAATAGCTAGAAGAGAATACTGGACATTTGCAACACAAAGAAAAAATGCTAAACAGTTGAAATGATGGATATGCTAATTACCCTGCTCCGATCATTCTGCATTATATATATCACAGTATCGCATGTACCCCATAAATGTGTACA
The DNA here is from genome assembly GCF_009761245.1 of Sapajus apella. NCBI lineage: Eukaryota > Metazoa > Chordata > Mammalia > Primates > Cebidae > Sapajus > Sapajus apella. The sequence goes on along the minus strand of NW_022436981.1, from coordinate 15,739,724 downwards.
ATCATTATGTACCAATTTAAAGTAGTTTTAAAATAAAAATTAAGAAACTAAAGGCAAAACAAAAGTAAAGTATATGAGGGAATGTGTATAATTTCCATGCAAAAAAAAGAGATAAAAGAAAGAAATTAAATGGAGGGAAAAAAGCACCTATTTAAATTTACCAGGAAAGTGCTTTTAAGAGACTCAAATAATCCCCTTCAAACCATTCCAAGTTTCAAAAGGGCAAGAAAATGGTTACTCGAATGTTTAATTAGCATGTATTGCTAGCATATTAGTTTTACATGACTCACATTTAGTAACACAGTAGAGTTGTGTTCTTGCTATCCGATGTGCACTTTACAGCGTTTTCAGCCCCCATATATAATCAACACATGTGGTTCATTTATACCCATTTTGTGACACTTGGAATATAATTTCCCTGTTTCAAATGATCATAGGGGTTTATAGTTCTATCGCTGCTTCCACTGAATTCAGCAAGAATTTATTGAGGAAGCTAAGTGTAAAGTAATTTGCAAACAACGCTGTGAGAGGCATAAAGATGAAATAGGTATGCTTTCTGTGCTTAAAAATGTGGCATCTGAAGGGTAGAGTGGGTACGATTATGCACCTGTATGTGCCTTGTGTTGTGCTGGGCAAACAGGTACAAAAAAGAGTATGGGTGGTTGCTATCTTTCAGCAGTTTAACTTTAGTGGGGTATCGGAAATAAATACAAGGGTGTTGAAAGGTTCAGAGGCAAAAGAGACAAGACAAACTTGCAGAAATGGAAGTGTGTTCAACATGTATTAAGAATAGAAAGCAAAATGTGAGGGAGATGACCAGAAATGAAACCATGAAGTAGGCCGGGATCTGACAGCTATAGATGTCACATGTTATGAAATATGGAAAATAATTATGGATAGTCATTGGTGAGTCATTGGGATGATATGGGTACCCTTTCATTATACAATTATTCTTCTGGTAGGGGTAGAGGGAACAGAGAGAAAGACTTGAGGAAGGTTATACCACACTTCTGAATCTCATGCATAGAAAAGGTGAGGGAATGGAGGGGTTAGGATTACGAATTCCTACTAATAGCGCCTCAATTCTAACCTTTTCTTGTATATCCCTTTCCAAAACCCCAACCCAGATAACATCAGCATTCCTTTTATATTACGTCTGCTCCGTTATTCCCTCATTGTAACAAAATGATCCTTTCCATATTTCATACTTTGCAGTCCAAATCATAGAGGAAGTTGCTCCAACTGATTTAATTAACATCTTGGTAGCAGCCCTAGGGCCCTACATCCAACTGCTTATTATTGCCTGGATATTTCAAGGGCTTCCCAGGATTTAAACTAGTTAAATACTAATTCTTATTTTTTTAGCAATTACTAAATTCCAGGCAATGTGCAAAGCAATTGATATTCACTGTATTACTGAAAGATCACGCTGAATTTGGAAAAGATCTAGGAATAAGGAGGCACTCGAGTCCTGTCTTGCTTCCTGCAGCTGTGCTATCACAATCCAGTGCTAGTATCATTATTATAAACCATAAACTCCTTTCACTGAAGTTGGTGTGATGTCTCATTTTATGTGTCAACATAAGCATTAGTAACCAGTGACTTAATCAAACACTAATCCAGGTGTTGCTGTGAAGCTATTTTGTAGATGTGGTTAACATATATAGTCAATTGGCTTAAGTAAAGCAGATTAACCTCAATAATTTTGAGGGGCCTTATCCAACCAATTGAAGTCCTTAAGAGCAAAAACTGAATTTTCCTGGAAAAAAAAAAAAAGAATTATGCATCAAGATTTTAAGGTGGATATCCTGCCCATGTTTCCAATCTGCCAGCCTGCCCTACAAACTTCAAACTCAAGACAGCAAGAAAAACTCCTGCCTGTGTTTTCAGCCTGCTGATCTGACCTACAGATTCTGAAACTACCAGCTCAGCCCCCACAATTGCATGAGACAATTTCTTTAAATAAATCATGTATATTTGAAATATGTGTGTGGTGTGTATATATGTACACACACACATGCGCACATATATATATGTGTGTGTGTGTATATATATATCTGTGTGTGTGTGTGTGTGTGTGTGTGCGCATAAAACAATTGCTCTATGTACACCTATTGCTATTTGTTCTGTTTCCCTTAGGAACCCTGACTGATAGAGTTGGCTTAGCTGCCTGACCTAAGGATTCTTTCCCTAAGGAGAAAAGTGGGGAGGAATAATGGGAAAGATACTGCATCTATTCCAAGCAAAATATGACATGGGACCCAAAGACTGAAAACGTTTGGAATGAATTTATCCTGACGATGGTTCCTATTCTTTTCAATTTCTGGATCTACTCATTCCTTTTATTACGTAGACTATCTCATATCCTTCCATTGGATCTAACTCTCCATGAGAAAAACTAATCAATATTTATGTGTTAATTACACCATATATTTTCATGAGATATGTGTAACAGTTGTCTTTATTTAAATGTATAATAAAATGATTTTAGATATTAATGTAGAAGTCAAGTAGCTTTTTCTCTCTTTCACATTTATATACTATTTACAATCTAAATGATAGATATTAAGTGTTCCAATTTCCCTAGGTGACTTTTTTTTTTAAGATGGAGTCTCACTCTTTTGCCCAGGCTAGAGTGCAGTGGCACCATCTTGGGTCACTGCAAACTCTGCCTCCCAGTTTCAAGTGATTCTCCTGCCTCAGCCTCCTGAGTAGCTGAGACTACAGGTGTGTGCCACCACACCCAGCTAATTTTTGCATTTTTAGTAGAGATGGGGTTTTACTATAATGGCAAGGCTGATCTCCATATGAGACTTTTTAATTAGCGTTTTATTTGCAGGATAGAAGGTTCACCACCATTCCTAAATATAAAACATGGAGGCACTATGTTTTTTTCCCCAATGACTTCTATCTTAATGCTACTTTCAGCAGCAGGAAAAAATTTTTATATACATTGAAACACTGTGGGTAATGATCCTAAAAACATTTTAGCTGTGCTCTCTAACCAGTGCCTCCCAGGGAAGAAGTGGTAAAAGCAGGGGAAAAAATTGATTATATATTCTATAGATTAATACTGCTACAATAAAAGCAGATAACAGGAAGATAATTTTTAAATTACTAAATTAGTTGAATGGAAACCAATCAATCGACTCATATGCTATTCAAAGGCAACGTAACTGCTGCTCTTTATAAATGTTTAGAATGCTTTATCACTATCAGTAGAGTTGCAGACATAAATAGCATGTTTGTGTGGCAAGAGGCACAAAAGAGAATTGTGCATTTTTGAGTTCTAATCCTGTGTCATGCACTTTAATGGACACTGATTCCATATCCATTAAAAAATACGATGATAAATGACACTGTCTTTTAAAAAGACAGTGATAAGTACAATACTGAAAAGTAGAACTGAAGAAATAGGTAGTCTTAAAATTGGAAGGTTAGATAATATAGGATTCAACACTGAACCCTGCTCTGCCCCTACTCAACTTTTTGGAAATAATAATTCTCTTGATAAATATACATTTGCATGGGTTGGACCAGAGCAGAACTTTGTCACTTCAAAGGGGAAAAAAAAGACTGTAGTTAAGGTCTCCAGTTAAGAAGAGCTGACTATTAACATTTCAAAGTCATTAAAACTTTTAAAATAAAACTATTACAATCCAAAAAGGTTGAGCTTCCTTTTCTGTTTTGTTTCTTGATCTGAATACTACTTTTTAAAGTTCCTTAAGCTAACATGTCATCAAAGCTGGCATCATTGTTATATGATCTGGTGGCTGTACTAGGTACCATGCTCAGAAGAGCCCCACATTTGATTAATTGCTCTGCTGAGAATGTTTTGGAATTCTTAATAATTTTATGTTTGAACTTATGTTTTGCAAGTGAAGTCTAGTGGGACAATGGAGTATGTGTGCAGGGAGGGGAGATCCATATATACTAAACGTGTTTGTGCCATTCCTTGCTGCCTCATTTCCATGGAGTATTCATGATGCCCCATGAGCACAGAAATATTGTGGACTCAAAGTGTAGAGCAGTTCAGAGAGACACAAAGCAAGTCAATGAACGCCTGTTACATCATGATTGAGTAAGCGGGCGCCAGGCAATAATGACAGACTACATTTCCATTTGAACCAGTACTTGATTCAAATGCAGAAAGAAGGCAATGGCATTCTAAGAAAATCAACCACCATGAAACTGTCATATTCTTTCTTACTCATTACTTTAATGTATTTGCCAACTAGGTACAATAAAAGCGATAAAGAAGAAAAAAGAAAGAGTTACTCATAGTTACTTTTTCTTTCATCTCTTTTGTACTCAACAGTAAGCCTGAGGTAGACAGTATCGTCAGAATGTGTGCCTATCAAGAACTGAAATAAAAATAACTGAGTTAGTTTTGTGCAGTGTTTCCAAATGCCTGATAACAAAATGTAAGTCCATGTAAAAGGACAAAATACAAATTGTATGATTTCAGTGATTCTATTTAAAAGGTTAACAGTCTTATTTTTGCACTTAAAACTGGCGTTACACAATATAAAGGTGGGTGACAAAATGCATGCTAATGAATAACTTTTTTTTTTTTTTTTTTTTACTTAAAGCAACTTCAGAGAGAAAATTTAAACACACACACACACACACCACACACACACACACCCCCTCATGGCAAGTCATGGAAGAGGCCACAGAAGAAAGGAAGGAAGGAAGGTCACAGAAAAGGAAGGAAGGAAGGAAGGAAGGAAGGAAGGAAGGAAGGAAGGAAGGAAGGAAGGAAGAAAGAAGAAAGGAAGGAAGAGGCCACAGAAAAGAAGAAGGAAGGATTTTTCTGTGTTTTGAACAAATGGTATCACATTTGCATTTTGCACCTAGTCCCACAAATTAATGCAATCAGCCCTGAATGTCATTAGCTTTTTTCGATCTTGATCACTCTTTTGGCTAATACAGACCTTATAGGGAAATTTATTTTGGCTTTCATAAGAATTGCCTTCCTACTGGTCGAAGCCTGACCTCCCATTCTGATCCCACAGGCTCAAGATTTCGTGAGTTGTTTTATTTTTCTGAGTGTAAGATATCACATTCAGTTCCTTTAAATTTAATCATATTATAATTCCCATTGGCGAAATTGATTCTGTATTAATTAATTATATAATAGCAACAACTGGAACAATGGAAGCAGGAATTTATCAAAATAAAAGTTAACTCCGAGCAACCCTTCCTCATTTTGGCAACACATCTGTTTCAAAAAGATCTTTTGCTCCAATTCACTGTTCTCTGCTGCCAGAGATAGTTCTTTTTCTTGCATTTATCTTTTTATCCCTAAAATTCACAATAATTTTCTTCATAATATTTTTAATTACTCCAGTGACACAAATGACGTCTATTACTTGTCTCACATTCAGTCACCAACTCATTATATGCATAAAGCATAATGTAGCAGTTTTCCAGCTATGTATACCAACCTATGATGCTGATCTTTAAGAACTAACATAGTTTTTCATACTTTAATCCATTTAATTAAAAAACTACAAAATTATTTCCAAATAATATTAATAAGTATGTATGTGCCTTTACATTGTAACTGGGTATCATTTACTGGTTTTCTATTTACATTCTTTACATCTCTTTTCCTGACACATTTATTTTTACTTAGGCAAAAAGTAAAACATGTATCCACTTTATAAATGTTACTTAACAGTTTGTTACCAGTTAAATAACAAGTGAAAAATTTATTTATAATGAAGTGCCGAAGATAGTACTTTATAAAATAACCTTAGCTCAACAGACATTCAAAGTATTTTTATCTGACCAGTTGTATAATCCTGGATGAGTTACTTAACTCCTAAGGGCTCTAGCTTCCTTCTTTGTAAAGTAAAGGTCATAAGAGCGCCTAACTTGAACTTTTGTTAGCAGCATGCTTGTCACATCATAAGCATTTAATAAATGTTTTCTAATACCGGGTCATGATTATTATTGGTCGTGGTGGCAGGGTTATTATTCTTATCATGTGTTGCTAATTGCTACAAGTGTCATTTTCTCTTTTCTCCTGGCTAACATAAGTTGAATTTGGAAATGAAGCAGTGATGTCTTCACTTCAGGTAATGGACCATGATTAGTCTGGGGCAGAAATAATACTCTTGTTTCTCACTCTTGCTTAATTTCCCAATATCTCTTGCAGCAAGGACAGCCAAAGAATCCCAGATAGGCAAATAAGATGTAAGCAGAAATTTTCTGATGATTTTTCTGAGAAGGCACTTAATTACCTTGTAAAAGGGGACAGATGTGCCTGGCATAGTCCCTTTCCTCTACTGTCTGTCTGCCTTCCTTGAATGTGAATCAGACCCAGCAGCCATATTTTGACGAGTCATGAGGATAAAAGCCAACGTACTCACCATGGCAAGCAAAGAAATAAAAAAGCCCGCATGTCTAATGACATAACTGAGCAGTGAAGCGTAGTTCAGGTACATCCTATGTCTGCTAAGGGATACAGAATAGCATCATTTTAAATACTTTGGATGCTTCTAATAACTCATCCTTCAGGATTTTTCAGATAAATAATTTTGTTTTCAGTGTATAATTATAACAGCATACAGTAAATGGGAAGTAGAGTCACAGAAATGATTTTAAGGGGAAAAATTAGTTGCATCTCGTCTGTCTTCCAGATGAATTTAGATGATTTTCCTGTAAAACTGCCTGAATACAAACTTTTAGAAATTTTAAGATGGCCTAGGTATTGTCTACTTACTATAGGACCTACAAGAGTCATTTAATTTAATTAATTACACATCATTCTAAATAATTATTTTTAAACTTACAGGGCAATGGTTCTCAACTGATTGCAACTTTGCATTTGGCAATACACAGAGGTATTTTTTGTCTCTACTTGCATCCAGTAATTCTACTTGGGAATTTTGCTTGCATCTAGTATGTACAGCCAGGAATACTGCCAGACATCCTATAATGAATAGGAGTGCACAAGGCACAGGATATGTCCTCCCAACAAAGAATTATCCTGCCCAAATGCCAAAAGTGCCAAAATTCTTGCAAAGAATACAGAATCCCTCTATTGAGAATGTTAAGAGTTGGCTTTATAAAGATTAATTAAGGTATTCATTATATTTAGTCATAGTTTTAATGGCCAGATTATACCTGTGACAAAGCCAGTGCCAAATTTCAGGTGTCTTAATATCTTTTGTAGTTGAAATGATATCATTTAAAAATAGTTTTGATTATTTGGCTATAGATGAGGACAAAACATTAAACAATACTTACATCCAGCAGAAATCTGAGGTAAAACACATAGTGAGACCATCTGCGATTCTAAAGGGATGCCACTCAGCCAACTATTGAAAAACTTTTGCCATTATTTCTGCAACCTCATCCCTTCAAAATTTTATACCTTTCTGATGCAGTAATAAAAGTTTAGAAGTTAAAAATCTGTTCTTACACTTTGATTGTATCTATTGTCATACATACATTGTATTAATTAGATGACTAGTAACAGTTTATATTGCAGCCAAAAAAATCAGAGGAGCTACCATAATCTAACGCACAAACAGAATTGAAACCCCAGGCATGGAGGGGATCAAATCTGCTAGGTAATTTATAGTACTAACAAAGATAAACATATTTAGGCACACGTTTTTTATTATTTAATTTTTCAACATCTTACCATTTCTGTACTTCTGGCTCTTCTGGAACAGCAAATTATTCTATTTTTGTTTTTCTAAAAAAAAATGTATGATACCATACACAGTGTAACTGCTTTCTATTAAGGAGTTAAGCTACATTCACCATTCACCATTTTATGACCCTAGAACCACTCTCTTAGAATTTTGTACAATAGAGAATGCAATAAGGATCAAATGAGATGATGCAGGCAAAAAAGTGCTTCATTTTCTACTTGACACAGAATGAGTTACTTAATAATATTAAGTTACTTATCTCTCTGCTTTGGCATTCTTGCTCCAGTAGAAGCACTTGCAATAATTCATGGTTTGGCCAGGCACAGTGGCTCATACTAATCCCAGCACTTTTGGAGGCACGGCAGGTGGATCACCTGAGGTCAGGAGTTCCAGATCAGCCTGCCCAACATAGTGAAACCCTGTCTCTATTAAAAATACAAAAATTAGCCAGGCATAGTGGTGTGTGCCTATAATTTCAGCTACTCCAGAGGTTGAGGCAGTAGAATCACTTGAAACTGAAATGTGGAGGTTGCAGTGAGCTGAGATCTTGCCACTGCTCTCCAGCCTGGGCAACAGAGTAAGACTTCATACAAAAAAGAAAAAAAAAATACAAGTGACAGAGGAATGGCTAGCAAGATGGTTGAATAAGAACAGCTCTGATCTGCAGCTCCCAGTGAGATTAACACAGAAGGCGAGTGATATCTGCATTTCCAACTGAGGTACCTGGCTCATCTCATTGGAGCTGGTTAGAGTGTGGGTGCAGCCCACGGAGAGCAAGCTGAAGCTGGGTGGGGCATTGCCTCACCAGAGAAATGCAAGGGAAACTCCCTCCCATAGCCAAGGGAAGCTATGATGGACCCTGCCATGAGGAATGGTGCATTCTGGCCCAGATACTATGCTTTTCCCACAGACTTCGCAACTCGTACACCAGGAGATTTCCTCAGATGCCTACACCACCGGGCCCTAGGTTTCAAACACAAAACTGGGTGACCACTGGGAAGACATCGAGCTAGCTGCAGGAGTTTTTTTTTTTGTTTTTTTTTTTTTTTTTTCATACCCCAGTGGTGCCTGGAACACCAGCAAGACAGAAATGTTGACTCCCCTGAAAAACAGGCTGAAGCCACAAGGCCATGTGGTCTAGCTCAGCGGATCCCACCCCCATGGAGCCCAGCACGCTAAGATTCACTGGCTTGAAATTCTCATTGCCAGCACAGCAGTCTGAAGTCGACCTGGGACACTCAAGCTTGGTCAGAGGAGGGATGTGCACCATTACTGAGGCATGAGTAGGCGGGTTTCCCCTCACACTGTAAACAAAGCCACCAGGAAGTTCAAACTGGGTGGAGCCCACCACAGCTCCGCAAGGCCACTGTAGCCAGACTGCCTCTCTAGATTCCTCTTCCCTGGGCAGGGCATCACTGAAAGAAAGGCAGCAGCCCCAGTAAGGGGCTTACAGATAAAACTCCTATCTCTCTGAAACAAAGCATGTGGGGGAAGGGGCACCTGTAGTAGGCTCAATTTCAGTGAACTTAAAGATTCCTGCCTGCCGGGCTCTGAAGAGAGCAGCAGATCACCCAGCACAGCATGCAAGCTCTGCTAAGGAACTGACTGCCTCCTCAAGTAGGTCCCTGACATCTGTGCCTGACTAGGTGACACCTCCCAACAGGGGTCAACAGACACCTCATACATGACAGCTCCGGGTGGCATCTAGCAGGTGCCCCTCTGGGAAGAAGCTTCCAGAGGAAGAAACAGGCAGCAATCTTTGCTGCTCTGCAGCCTCCACTGGTGATACCAAGGCAAACAGGGTCTGGGGTGGACCTCCAACAACTCCAGCAGACCTGCAGCAGAGGAGCCTGAGAGAAGGAAAACTAGCAAACAGAAATGAAGTATCAACACGAACAAAAAGGACAGCTACACAGAAACCCCAAACAAAGGTCACCAACGTCAAATACCAAATGTAGATAAATCTACAAAGATGAGTAAAGACCAGTGCAAAAAGGCAAAATTAACAAGCATTCCTATGCACCAGTAATAGACAGTGAGCCAAATCATGAATAAACTCGCAATCACAATTGCTACAAAGAGAATAAAATACCTAGGAATACAACTAACAAGGAACATAAAGGACCTCTTCAAGGAGAACTATAAACCACTGCCCAAGGAAATAAGAGGGGACAGAAACAGATGGAAAAACATTCCATGTTCATGGTTAGGAAGAATCAATATTGTAAAAATGGCCATACTGCCCAAAGTAATTTATAGACCCAGTGGTATTGCCATCAAGCTACCATTGACTTTCTTCACAGAATTGGAAAAAGCCACCTTAAACTTCATATGGCACCAAAAGAGAGCCCACATAGCCAAGACAATCCTAAGAAAAAAAAAGCTGAGGGCATAATGCTACCTGACTTCAAACTACACTACAAGGCTACAGTAATCAAAACAGCATGCCACTGGTAGCATAACAGAGATATAGACCAATGGAACAGAACAGAGGCCTCAGAAGTAACACCACACATCTACAACCATCCAATCTTTGACAAACCTGACAAAAACAGGCAATGAGGAAAGGACTTCCTATTTAATAAATGGTGTTGGTAAAACTGGCTAGCCATATGCAGAAAGCTGAAACTGGATCCCTTCCTTACACCTTATATAAAAATTGACTCCAGATGGATTGAAGATTTAAAGTAAGACCTAACACCATAAAAACCCTAGAAAAAAACATAGGCAATACCATTCAGGACATAGGCATAGGCAAGGAGTTCATGACTAACACACCAAAAGCAATGGCAACAAAAGCCAAAGTAGACAAATGGGATCTAATTAAACAAGAACTTCTGCACAGCAAAAGCAACTATCATTAGAGCAAACCAGCAACCAACAGAATGGGAAAAAAATTTTGCAATCTACCCATCTGACAAAGAGCTAATAATCATAATCTACAAAGATAAAACAAATTTACAAGAAAAAAACAATCCCATCAAAAAGTGGGCAAAGGATATGAGCAGATACTTTTCAAAAGAAAACATTTATACAGCCAACAAACACATGAGAAAAAGCTCGTCATCACTGGTCACTAGAGACATGTAAATCAAAACCACATCAAGATACCATCTCACACAAGTTAGAATGGCGATCATGAAAGAATCAGGAGACAAGAGATGCTGGAGAGGATGTGGAGAAATAGGAATAATTTTACACATTGGTGGAAGTGTACATTAGTTTAAACATTGTGGAAGAGTGTGGCAATTTCTCCAGGATGTAAAAGTAGAAATACCATTTGGCACAGCAATCCCATTACTGGGTATATACCCAAAGGATTATAAATCATTCTACTATAAAAACACATGCATACCTATGTTTATTGCAGCACTGTTCACAGTAGCAAAAACTTGGAATCAACCCAAATGCCCATCAATGATAGACTGGATAAAGAAAATGTGGCACATATATACCATAGAATACTATGTAATCATATGAAAGGATGAGTTCATGTCCTTTGCAGGGACATGAATGAAGCAGAAACCATCATTCTCAGCGAACTGACACAAGAACAGAAAACCAAACACCGCATGTTCTCATTCATAAGTGGGTGTTGAACAATCAGAACACATGGACACAGGGAGGGGAACATCACACACCGAGGCCTGTCAGGGGGTGGAGAGGCTTTGGGAGGGACAGCAGGGGGTGGGGGTATTGGGGAGGGAGAACATTAGGAGAAATACTTAATGTACATGAAAGGGGGGATATGCAGCAAACCACCATGGCACGTGTATACCTATGTAACATTCCTGCATGATCTGCACATGTACCCCAGAAGTTAAAGTATAATAAAAAAAAAAAAATTCAACACCCTTTCATGCTAAAAACTCTCAATAACCTAGGTTTTAATGGAACATATCTTAAAATAGTAGGAGCTTTTTATGAGAAACCCACAGCCAATATCATACCAAATGGGCAAAAGCTGGAAGGATTCCCTCTGAAAACCAGCGTAAGACAAGGATGCCCTCTCTCACCACTCCTATTCAACATAGTATTGAAAGCTTTGGCCAGGGCAATCAGGCAAGAAGAAGAAATGAAGGTATTCAAACAGGAAGAGAGCAAGTCAAATCGTCTTTGTTTGAAGATGACATGACTGTATATTTAGAAAATCAAATAGTCTCAACCCAAAATCTCCTTAAGCTTATAAGGAACTTCAGCAAAGTCTCAGGATACAAAAATCAATGGGCAAAAATTACAAGCATTCCTATACACCAATAATAGACAAACAGAGAGCCAAATCATGAGTAAACTCCCATTCACAATTGCAACAAAGAAAATTAAATACCTAGGAATACAACTTACAAAGGACATGAAGGACCTCTTCAAGGAGAACTACAAACCACTGCTCAAAGAAATAAGAGAGGACACCAACAAATGGAAAAACGTTCCATGCTCAGGGATAGGGAGAATCAGCATCATAAAAATGGCCATACTTCTGTAAGTAATTTAGATTTAGATTCAATGTTATCCCATCAAGCTACCATTGACTTTCTTCAGAGAATTAGAAAAAAACTACTTTAAATTTCATATGGAACCAAAAAAGAGCCCATATAGCCGTGACAATCGTAGGCAAAAATAACAAAGCTGGAGTCATTATGCTACCTGACTTCAAACTATACTACAAAGCTACAGTAACTAAAACAGGATAGTACTGGTACTAAAACAGATATATATATACACCAATGGAACAGAACAGAGGCCTCAGAAATAATGCCACACATTGTGGGGAAGCAGTCAGAGTGGTGGGAAAAACTATAGGGAAAGGATACAAACTTTCTGAAAGGTCTGAAGGCTCTGCAGAGCCCCTGGGGAGAACAGCTGAAGGCAGCTATTCAATAATCCTGAGGCAGAGGGCAAAGAGTAGGTACAAGGGAGTGTGGGGGAATTTATCTTAAACAGGCTTTTTTACCTAGGTTGACCAGAAACTGACCTTTGATCATCTGTAAGCATGACATTCCCTGAACAGGGAAACAATAAATGTTAATTATCTACAGGTTGTGTTGGCTCCAGGTTTTCAGCATTGTGCCTGTAATGAATAAAAGCAAGCAGCTCCAGCTTTTCAGGGCTGCTGTCTGGCCACTAGAGCCAGGGAGTCCCCTGGCTGCTCTTACACTGCATACCTGTGTCCGAGTACTCATTTCATCTGTTGGCCTGGGTCTGTGGGACAGACCCGGCAGGTGGTGACCCATGTGAAGAACGCTGCCATGGATCCCGACGGAAGCCTCGAAAATGAAAGTGAAGTGACTATGCAGTAAGTAATTGATGCCCACTGGAGATTTTCAAGTTCAAGGGGATTTTTAAACTAGGGTTTCACCATGGGACAACAGTTATCAGCTCAACAGCAACAGTATATAAAAGTATTCAAACAGCTGCTTAAAGCTAGCAGAGTGTACATCCCAGAGGCCCAATTAAGGGACCCAATGCAAACTGTTGTTTTCCATAACCCAGGGTTCCTGGAAGAAGGCACACATCTAGAGCTCTAGGAACAAGTAGGAAGAAATCTTAAATGACATCACATACAAGGGCAACATGTCCTAGTAACATCTTTAACATTATGGGCCTTAGTTAGGGCTGCTTTGGCACTGTCTACACAGAAGAGCCTAAAAAGAGAAGGGAGCAAGAACCATCATCCACCCTACTGCCTCCTCCTCCTCCCTCAGCCTCACCATTACCGGGTAAAAGTGCCACAGAGGAGACACAGATTTTCCCTGAGCCCCCTCGCCCAATTAAATTGGAAAAAAGACAAGGGATACACTCCAGTTATGGCACCCTGTTTAAGTCAAACAGCATTAGAAGGGGAGCTCTTGGCCTGCCTGGTGATGCAAGATCAACAAGGCAATTGGATATACGAACCCATTACTTTCAACATTTATAAATAAGTAGGAAATCCCAGCACTTTGGGAGGCCTAGGCGGGTGGATCATGAGGTCAAGAGATCAAGACCATCCTGGTCAACACGGTGAAACCCCGTCTCTAATAAAAAAAAAAATACAAAAAATCAGCTGGGCATGGTGGCGCGTGCCTGTAATCCCAGCTACTCAGGAGGCTGAGGCAGGAGAATTGCCTGAACCCAGGATGCAGAGGTTGCGGTGAGCCGAGATCGCGCCATTGCACTCCAGCCTGGGTGACGAGCGAAACTCCGTCTCAAAAAATAAATAAATAAATAAATAAATAAGTAGGAAAAAGCATTAAAGAAAACAGAGCCGCTAGCCTATTTACAAAAGAATTAACTGAGGCTATACCAGACAACTTCCATATGACCCCATGGGACTGGTCAGTGTAAAACAACTGTAGTGGCCATACTTCCTCTGGAGGGCAGAATATGATGAGTTGTGCAAACAACAAGCCAACCAGAATCAACTGGCCAGGCAAAACATAACGGCCGCTGTGCTCCAGGGGAGGGACCCCTATGTCAATGTACAACAGCAATTAAATTTTGTCCCCCAGGCCTATGTACAAATGTCCTTATGTGCTCACAGGGCTTGGGGCCGGATCCCCGAAGCAGGAGTTCAACAGGGATCTTTTGTAAATGTTCGACAAGGGCTTCGGGAGCCATTTGTTGAATTTACCAATTGGTTAACCCAGGAAATTAACAGACAAATTAGTCATGCTCAGGCCACTGTTATGTTACTGTTGCAACTGGCTTATGAAAATGCTACACTACACTATCAGCAGGCAACAAATCAGAGGAAAGGCAGCTACAGTCAAGGAACTCACATGAGCATGTCAGCTGGTGGGGACTGAAACACACAAAGCCAGAATATTAGCTATGGCATTAAAGCCTCCTAAAATAAAAAGGGAAAACCCTAAATTGTTTTCTATGTAAAGAGCCAGGTCATATGAAGCAGGAATACCCAAATAGTAAAGACCAAAGTAACTCAGGAAAAAAAACCTCCCCTCTATATGCCCCCAATGTATAAAGGAAAATTGAAGAAATAGAGCAAGCTATTTCTCAGAAGCAAGTAGATTGCACAGATCCACAATATTCAGTCCAATTATCTGTATTACCTACTAAACATTCCCCAACAGGATTAATAGGACAAATGGCCCCAGGGCTACACTTACCTAATCAGTTATGGCAAACAGATGTTACCCACACCCCTGAATTGGGAAAACTAAGATAGGTACATGTATCCATTGATACCAGTTCCCACCTAATTAGCACTCATGCTCTTTCTAGACAGTCTGCCTGATATGATATTAGACATTTTCTCTTAACCTTTGCATTTATGGGGCAGCCCACAAAGATTAAACCTCGTAATGGTCCAGCTTACACTAGTTCACAATTTCAACAATTTTGTCACACATGGAATGGCCAACATTCCACTGGTATCCCATATAACCCCCAAGGCCATAGCAGAATGTGCCCACTCCACCCTTAAAAATATGTTCAGGAAACAAGAAACGGGGAATATGAGAAAGGGCCCTGCAACACTATTAGCACAAGGCTTATTTACCCTTAGTTTCTTAAACTTAGATGATAAATTTCCATCAGCTCTAGAAAAGCAACTGGCAAAAATCACTCAAGATACAAAACCTTCAGTTTTATGGAAAGATGTAAATAGTAACATATGGTGTGATCCAAATGATTTGCTAACATGGGGAAGAGGTTATGCTTGTATTCACACCCTCTCAGGTCCTCTTTGGATTCCAGCACAACTGCATCAAACCTCATCACGGTGTGGCTAGGACCCAACCTAGTACCAGAAATGAGGAAAATGGCCCTGCAGGACCTGCAGCCCTGGACGATGTGACTTCCTCAGATGACACAGGCTCCAGACATTACCTGGGGGATGCTGAAGAAGACAACTCAGGAGGCTGAGTGAATCCTTCTCCAGACACAAATGCCATTCACTCCAGAATATTTGTTTTGTGCTATGCTGTCTGTTGTACATTGCAACTTTTGTAGTGTATTAATCTTTTTCATTCTCTCACTTTGCTTGCTACCTGTACCTGCTACACTCTACTGGGACCATCTTCTAGGTCTGCATTTTTTCGCCTTGTTACTTGGGCAGACACCCCCTTTCCAGCCTCTAACAATGTGACCAATTGGCTGGGAGAGATTGACATACCCTTGCTAATGGCACATATTGGACTGAGATGCCAAGTAATACTACGTATCACTCATTGATTGGAAAAGAATAGTACTGATTATACCCATGTTTATGTTATTTACTGGTTCTAGGA
The DNA here is from genome assembly GCF_009761245.1 of Sapajus apella. Lineage (NCBI taxonomy): Eukaryota > Metazoa > Chordata > Mammalia > Primates > Cebidae > Sapajus > Sapajus apella. The sequence goes on along the minus strand of NW_022436981.1, from coordinate 15,723,823 downwards.
TGCAAAATCAGAACATGAGTTGGAACGGCTGCGCCAACCAAACCGGTCACTGTGGATATCTGCACACTTCAATCAACAAAACCTGATGGAAAAATAAATAAATAAACAAATAAATAAATAAATAACAGAAAAGGGGAAGATGCAGGAGATCGGTCAGAGTGGTGGGAAAAACGACAAGGAAAGAACGCAAACTTTCTGGAAGGTCGGAAGCTTCTGCAGATCCCTGCGGGAGAATAGCTGAAGGCAGCTGTTCTATAACCACTGCATTTATGGGGCGGCCCACAAACATTAAAAATGATAACGGTCCAGCTTACACCAGCTCCAATTTCAACAATTCTGTCACATATGGAATGTCCAACATTCCATGTCCAACATTCCCTGAGGCAGAGGGCAAGAAGTAGGTATAAGGGAGTGTGGCAGAATGTATCTAAAAACAGGCTTGTTTACTTATGTTGACCAGGAACTGACCTTTGATCATCCACGCACATGACTTTCCCTGAAAGGGGAACAATAAATGTTAATTACCTACAGATTGTGTTGGCTCCACGTTTTCAGCATTGTACCTGCACTGAATAAAAGCAATTAGCTCCAGCTTCTCCAGGCTGCTCTCTGGCCACTAGAACCAGACAGTCACCTAGCTGTGCTTACACTGCATACCTGTGTCTGACTACTCATTTCATCTGTCAGCCAGGGTCTGTGAAACAGAACTTGCAACACTTCTACAACCAGCTGATCTTTGAGAAACCTGACAAAAACAAGCAATGGGGAAAGGATTCCCTAGTTAATAAATGGTGTTGGGAAAACTAGCTGGCCACATGCAGAAAACTGAAACTGGATCCCTTCCTCACAACTTATACAAAAATTAACTCAAGATGGATTAAAGACTTAAATCTAAGACCTAAAAACATAAAAACCCTAGAAGAAAACCTGCGCAATACTATTCAGGACATAGGCATGGGCAGACTTTATGACTAAAACACCAAAAACAAATTGCAACAAAAACGAAAATTGACAAATATGATTTAATTAACCTAAAGAGCTTCTGCACAAGAAAATAAACTATCATCAGAGTGAAAAGACATCCTACAGAATGGGAGAAAAATTTTGCAATCTATCCATCAGACAAAGGGCTAATATCCAAAATCTACAAGGAACTTAAACAAATTTACAAGAAACAAATAAACCACAAAAACAACCACACCAAAAAGTAGGCAAAGGATGTGAACAGACACTTCTCAAAAGAAGGCATTTATGTGACCAACAAACATATGGAAAAAAATTTCATCACTGGTCATTAAAGAAATGTAAATCAAAACCACAATGAGATACCATCTCATGCCAGTTAGAATGGCGATCATTAAAAAGTCAGGAAACAACAGATTCTGGAGAAATAGAAACGTTTTTACTCTGTTGGTAGGAGTGTAAATTAGTTCAACCATTGTGGAAGGCAGTGTGGCGATTACTCAAGAATATAGAACTAGAAATACCATTTGACCCAGCAATCACATTACCAGGTATATACCCAAAAGATTATAAATCATTCTGTTATAAAGACACATGCACACGTATGTTTATTGTGGACCTATTCACAATAGCAAAGACTTGGAACCAACCCAAATGCCCATCAATAATAGACTGGATAAGGAAAATGTGGCAAATATACATCAGGGAATACTATGCAGCCATAAAAAAGGATAAGTTCATGTCCTTTGCAGGGACACAGATGAATCTGGAAACCACCATTCTCAGCAAACTGACACAAGAAAAGAAAACCAAACACCACATGTTCTCACTCATAAGTGGAAGAGAACAATGAGGACACATGGACACAGGGAGGGGAACATCACATACCAGGGCCCATTGGGGGATGGAGGGCTAGGTGAGGGACAACATTACAAGAAATACCTAATGTAGGTGACGGCTTGATGGGTACAGCAAATCACCATGGCACATGTATATCTATGTAAGAAAACTGCACATTCTGCACATGTATCCCAGAACTTAAAGTGTAATTTAAAAAAAAGACTTCCTAAAAAAAAGGGATATGTATTTTTTTTTAAAAAGCCAGTGTTTCTAAAAACAAACATAAAAAATTCACCTAATTGAAAGGTTCAAGTATGCCTATCAAGTTGTTTATATCTCTCCTCCGCACTATCCCCTTGCAATTTACACACTTGTGCAAGTTAAAGGATGAAGAGGAATAGAATGCATGCCTCAGAGAGAAGGAGCTGCATGAAAAGATGAACCTGGGAAATCACTGGAGTGGGCCTGCCATCTCTGAGACATTTCCATCCCTCTTTATGGTAATAGAGGGCTTTGTGAATTCTCAAACACTATCTGTAGTAGCGCTACCATAAAAGCTTTTCATCAACAGTAAGTATCTATCAAGTTTTAGCCTTGATAGCTAAACATTGTTTACTTATCATCTTTGCTTGACCACGGTCATCTCTTATACTCCAGTTGTGTCTACAAGTGTGTATGTTCGATCCTTGTGAAATACAAAATGAAGAGTTTGCTTGATCACTAAAAAATTTTCGTTAGTGACTTCCCTCTGTTCAGAAAGGCAGTTGTTTCTGAATGTGCTCATATTATGCAGTCTCCACAATATATTATTTAATGAAAAAACAATACACATAATAATCTATTGTGTATGCCTTCACATGCATACAAATGGGGTCTATGTGTATGTATGTATATATATTTGGATACCTATCTATCTTCTTGGCCACACACAGATTATCTTTTTTTTTTAAGATTCAAGAGAAATTGATGCTGATCAACTTGGAGTAACTAGGCTTAAAGCTCTTAGAATGAGGTTCGTTTTTCCAGCATGCCATCTATTCTATTTGAATTTGTGACAATATAAATGAATTATTCTCCCATTAATAAAAAGGTGGTTAAGAATAAATCATGTATTTCATTACTTTAATTGAGATGTATTTTTCAAACCAATCAGAAATTTACACTAATTATTTTAAATTATTTTTAGGTAGCACCACTAATACAATGGGAATTCATAACAAGTATTACCCTTTGTTTTGTCACTTTGTAAACCTGTACATATTTTACTTAAAAATGTTTACAGTTATATAATAGAATTCTATAGGCTATATTTTTTAACATGTATTTTACCTTGTCGTATTTTTACCTCTTCTGTTCCCCTTTATTTCCCACATTAACCCCTTCCAACCTTCCAAAATACCCTCCAGGCTCAAAGATTCATGTAAAACACCCATACACATAAAGGTGAAATACTTGGAGTAGTTTTAAAACAGAAGGAATCATGTCATGGGCTTTTCTCTGCAACTTGCTTTTCTTATAGTATATTCTGAAAGTCTCTTCAAGTCAATTACTGTATTGCTGACTCATTCTTTTTAATCTGTGTATAATATTCCACAGCATTAATATATCACAGTTTTACCAACCATTCTTAAGTTAGTGGCCATTAAGGTCATTATTACATTTAGCCACCACAAACCATGTTGTAATAAGTATTCTCATCCTAGCATGATAAACTGTGGCTGATATTCCTTAGAATAGATCTATAGGTGTAAAATTGCTGGCTCAGAGGGTAGGCATGCTTTAAATTTAAAAGATATCACCAAAGTATATTCTAAAATATGAATAGTAATACATATTCATACATAGCAGTAAATTTTTCTTGACACACTTACCAGGTATAGCTGTTTTCATTACTTTTACTTTTTAATTCACACAATATTAAAAAAGTACAATATTATTATTTTAATTCTTAGTTATTTGCATTATTGATGAATGAATGCTGATTCATCATTCTATTTGCCACATAATTTGTCTCTACTGTGACTTTTCCATGAATTTCCTCCATTCAGTTTCTAACTTGGTTGTTTTACTTTTGTTATTATTTATGGGAAGATTTTGTTTGCCCAGTTTTATTGCAAATCACAACACAAAACAAGAAAGTTGAAAATTCTCCAAATAAAGATGAACTCTCAAAAAGATCCCAGCAAGCCTAGAGTCTATAATTCCAATCCTTACTTTGTTAAAAACAGCAAGAATGGAAATGTGACTGAATTATTATTGTCAAACAGATGTTAGATTATTGACATAAAATTTCTAGGTATCTGTAAAATTATTCTAAATTCCCCTTAATGCCTTATGTTCTGTTTAATGCAGTAGTGTCCTACTACATGACGCCTTTTATTACAAACTTTAACCCTATTAGAGGCTATTTATTGGGTACCATAAGCCTGTAAGACCAATGTTGCAAAAGGGTTCCTCCACAGGCCAAGCTGATCTTCTCCTTTAATGACCTGTGAATCATCAGTTTTTTCGATGATTTGGAGGATGATACTTTCTTTTGCTTGTGAGAGAATATTCTTCTGCCTCTAATCTGTTTTTCTGTTTTCTTCTTTAACACACTTCCAGTTCTATAGTGAGCATATACAGGCACACCTAAAGCCAGTGGATACCAGAAATGGGCATGACGAGGCTGTGCATGAATTTTCATGAGGAACATTAAGAGATTTCTCAGCTATAGACCAGTCTCCAGAGTCTAATTTCAATCAACCTTTACACTCTGGGCTCCAAAAAAAATTCAGCAATTTTTTTTTTCATATACTTTCCTACTTCTAGCCTTTGCTTAATTTCTTCCACCTAGAATATTCTTTCTTTACATTTCCAAATGCCTCAATTTTACAAATTTTATCAAGGCCAATGTGGTTGATGATTTCCAAAGATAGCCACCAACAATTCTTCCCACAACTGTATACACATGCTACTTCCACCTCTTTTTGAATACGATCCACTCTTGTGATTTGCTTTAACCATCAGAACGTGGCAGGGGTAACACTTTGCCAAGTCTGGGCCTAGACTTTGCTGGGCCTGCAGCTTCTACTTTCACCTTCTTTGAAACCAACAACCATATAGAGAAGTCTGATCATCCTCCTAGAAAAACAGGCTCTGGAGGATGAGAGAGCATGAAGGGCAACAACGAACCGACCAGCCAGCCCAGGTATGATACCAGATATGTGAGTCAAAACAGCTTGGATCAAATGATCCAAGCAAGCACATTTTAGTCAAGTTTTAGATCCAGTTTTAGTGAAACGATCCTAGTAAGCACGACTTAAAGCAGAGATAAGCTACCCCTCTTTAGCCTTACTAAAACTGCAGAATTATGAGCAACTTAATGGTGGTTATTGTTAGGCCCCTAAGTTTTAGGCGTGGTATTCTCATATGGAAGTGGTTTGAACTCTGCCCCTCTGTGAAATCCGATGGCATTTTATTTCTCACTTTTTTGTGGCACATCACTTTCTACACTGTATCGGGACAACTCCGTGAGAGTAATTTACTATGTTATATTATCTTTGCATTTCCAAAGTAGGGCAATATTTTCTTGTATGGGACTCAACAAACACATTTATACATGAGTAATTGTATTTGTGTGTTCATATACACTATTCACACATATGAATTCTACACAATACAATTAAGTAGGAAAGATTCCCTCCTCACCTAAAGCAATCAATGTTTTCTTAAGGTTGATACTTAGGTATTCTTAACGGTATTGGTGTTTTCTGCTAACAGCTTGAAAGACTGAGATAAAATTAACCATTAGAATGCATTTGTTTTGTGTGTACCTTCCTGCAGATAAATTTTAAAGTCGAGTCACCATCCTAAGGTCCATTTTCCAGTTTTTTTACACATGCTTTATCATTTTCCTGTGGATTTTTCAAGTGTTTCATAGTGAAATAGGTGCTTTTCCTACAAAAATATGCATTTATAACACTGATCCCTGTAGCTCATGGTGGCTCCCAGTAAAGGTTTAGTATACCCGACAGCATGTCATTGGCCTTACGGCATAGAGACCATACAGTCGTGAGGAAACACGCAAACTATGGAGCAAACATCAGCAACAAGGACACATCCAGCACAAAGTCCCAACCATAGTCTATGGGCACCTGTCAGTAACAACGAGTCAAAAATAAAAAAGAGCAGGGGCATACTCTGGGGAATGTGATCAGAGGAGAAATGCACAGAGCCACAGAGAATGTAGCATTAATTATGTCAGTTACAAGTCAGGGGAGAGAGGTGGAAAGCAGATGCAAAGAGTTCACAGGCTCCTTTAAGTAAGGGCAGGTCAGCACAGCCTACATGGGTCGCAGATCTCTATTTTTCATAAATGCCAAGGATTCTAGGTGGTGGGATAATTGACAGGCTGCTCTCCTCTCTGAAAAAGGATTAAGAAGTCAGAAATGGAGCAAACTAGATTTTTAGGAGTACCTCTAAAATGGCAAGTTTTGGCAACAAACTCCAGGATCCCTCAGCCTTTCTACCATGGAAGAGGAGAACAATATTCTTGAGTATCACATATGTAATGACAGCTACCACTTATTGCTGACTATCAACCCAATAAGGTAGATCACATATGCAATGATAATATATAGCCACCACTCATTACTATTATATCAACCCAGTAAGGTAGACACTATTTTCTAGATAAGGAAACTGAGGTTATGAAAGGGGGAGTTATTAGCCTAAGATTGGAACATAGGTCTACTGGCACAAAGCCCAGGCTCACCTTGCATATCCCTGCCTCTATCCCTGCCTACCCCACTTTGGAGAACTACAGTTGCTCCCCAAGATCAGGTTCCAAGGTGTTGGAACAGTAAAGCCTACAGATGGAGGGGCCTGACACTAACAGAGTTTTGTTAAGCCTAGGGTAGAAACTGACACCTTTGTCAATAGGGCATATTTATTCCAGAACAGCCTGAGAGGTATCATGCCCAAAACAATGTACTCTGGATTTAAGGGAGGAGGGGCAAAACTGTTAACACTGTGGATTCAAAAGACATCTTCCAAAGAAACAGGCTTATTGAAAAACACACACATGCATACACACCTACAAACTGCTTTTTACATTTCATTAAGACTAGTGCTGGGTAGATAACTAGAAATTATTCTTCATGTTCCAGAACAGGAGGAAATTGAAAGAACTTGTTCAATGAACACAAAGGCTCTTTGTGTTCATCAAACTGTTAATTTTCAAATTCCTGTTTTGGATTTGGCTTGAAATTACGTGGATGAATATCTTTAAAATATATATGTTCTTTCTCCAGTTGGCATGATATGTCATCCTGAGCCTTCAAAAAGTACTTCAAAAATGAAGTACTCATCTTGATTTTTTTAGACATATTCCTGCTCCTTTAGGAATCAACTTTACAGTAACTTCTTTTAGTATTCAAAAGCTTGAGGTTTGCAACAAGATAACCCTGAGTTCTAATCATGACCGTCACCACTAGCATTGAGAAAACTCCTTAACTACATTCTCTGAGAATTGATGTCCCTGTATTTTAAAAGGGACTAATAATACTGATAGGGTTCGGATCTGTGTCCCCACCCAAGTCTTATATTGAAACATAATCCCCAATGCTGGAGGTGGGGCCTGGTGGGAGGTGACTGGATTACGGGAGTGGATTTCCCCATTGGTGCTGTTTTTGTGATAGTGATTGAACTCTTGTAAGATCTGATTATTTAAAGGTGTGTACCATCTCCCCCCTCTCTCTCTCTCTCTCCTTCTCCTTCTCTGGCCAGGTGAAGTGTTGGCTCCCCCTTTCCCTTCCACCATGATTCTAAGTTTCCTCAGGCCTCCCTAGGAGCCAAGCAGACAGCCAGCATCATGCTTCCTGTACAGTCTGCAGAACTGTGAGCCAATTAAACCTCTTCTCCTTATGAATCACCCAGTCTGAGGTATTTCTGTATAGCAGTACAAGAGCAGGCTTAAACAGATACCAATCTCATATACATGTACTGCCAGCACTCCTCCTCCAGCAGTTACTCCTATTACTGCCACTATTGCTCCAACAAGAACCACCATAGAATGCACTATATATTCAGCATTTACTATGTGCTAGGCACTAGTTAATTACTTTATATACTTTCTGACTAATGCCCATGCCAACTTTTCAGAGAGGCAGGGTATTTATCCCTTCTTCGTGGCTGAAGAGACTTAAAGACTAAGTATCTTAATACCATTAGCTACTTCTGAGAAACTGGGATAAAAATCCATGTTTACAGGGCTTAGAATGGTTACACTTAACCAGCAGGCCATACTCCCTATGATAATGAAATGAGCTACTGTAAGTTCTTGGCACCACCCTAGGAGTGAGTGGGTCCTCCATAGAGAGTTGCTGAAACTCTCTTTCCCCCAGAGTGAGGCCTTTCTCAGCTTCCTGAAACCGTCATTCATTCTTCTGTGCTCTCAAAGTACATATTTGTATATACGTACATATCTTTATCTTTCTGTGTATATCTTTACTGAAGCATCTTTCTTTTTATAATTAAATATATATCTGCATCCCCATCAGCCCATGGGTTACTACAGAAGAAGAACACTTACACAACCCTGTTTTATACTCCCCACATCTTCACAGCCTCCCTCCCATGCCCAGACAACACTGTAATCTTTTCTTTTTAAGACCCTACACTGCTATAACCTACGTTTTAACACTGCTCATCTCACAGTTACTCACTTTGATACCAGTCATTGCACAAAGGCAAGAATTTATATTCCCCCATACTTCAAGTACCTTGCACATTACAGGAACATAACAGATGTTGAATGAATGAATGAGGTGATAAATGAATATATTTAGACTTCGTTCCAGTTTCCCTTTCTTTTATATTTATTTAATAGCAACAAGTTACAAAAGTCTTAATCAGAAATTCAAACCCCATTGATTAAATCCTAAGCTGGAATGAGATCAATCAGTATGAAGCATCATTTACACAGCTGTAGCAAATTTTGCTTTAAATCATCTTATATGAGCTAGCAAATCCCAGAGGATACAACAAAAAGGCCTCTCATTTCTATTGTGCTTCTAATTTTTACAATGACGTGGTGGAAAACAATCTCTCATTTTCCTTTGGTCCATGAGTAAACTAAGGCTAAGAGACAGAGGAAGTAATTCGACAGATGTTCCAGGGCTAATAATTGACAGTTTGTCCTCAAGTTCAATCTTCTGATATGAAGTATGGTTTTCTATATAAACTAGAGCTACCTCTCTTGATATTTCATATCTAAGAAAAATTCTGAGATATATGGCCACTAAAATAAACCTGAATTAAGCTGAAAAGCTATATAACTGAAGGAAAAAAAGGAAAAAGGAATTTTTTTTCAGTTAAATTATCCAGGCAAAATTTTCCAAGTATTAATTGTGTGAATGGCTGTTTTGCAAATAGAGCAGCTTTTTTTCCTTCCATCTGTAAGTTTAGAAATGTACATCTCATGCCTTTATTGGCTAACTCTGGGAAAAACAGACACTTCCTGAGGCACACAGGCTGTGACTGGGCATACTGTGTCCAGGGCTAAGTCAGCAACCACACACAACAAGTTATTCTTTAACCTGCATGGTGGTTACTTAACAGTGGGAAAAAAATTATCGAAAACTAGTCTCTAGTTGCAAAAACAACAACAAAAAAACCCAAGAGAACCTTTGGATCTTCCCAAAACACTGATCTAATTTCGCATTCATAATACTTCTAAAACAGCAATATAGTTAAACTTATACTACGGAAAAATAAGCAATTCCCCAAAGGCATTATTTTTTATTGAGTAGTAAACCTCATCACCAAACCATTATAGAGAGAAACCATTCTGGAATAAGGTACCTGAAAACGAAGTATTTCATAATTCCTAAAGACTAGCTAATGCAGCTGTTCTGACAATGTCATTTGAATATTTGAAAATTCATTATGGAGAACAATAACTCATCTCCCCATAAATTGTTTCCAAACAAATTAACCCAAAAGCCATTAATGCAACAGCTGCTGCAATTAACCAATTCTTCCAACTTGCTGATTTGTCCATTTGGAATAGAGGAGGGACACAGGGAAGCTGAGAATACTTAACAATTTTCATGTAAAGACAAAGCTCAGTTTCAAAATCCCTGAACGTAGAAAAAAGAAACCCTTAACCATTATGTAAGCAAACACAGAGCACACATACTTCCAGAATGCCTAGCCATGTTTACATTTAGAGTTCAGAATAGGTGAAACCTGAAGACATGCATGGAATCCATGCTCATCACATTACATCAGGTTTACCATGTTAATTCCTGAAGGGGATTGTAATTCTTTATTCCATAATATTTCAGACCATAAATTTGCTGCACAGAAACACATTTCCACCTCTGCTACAGTTTTTATCTTGGATCTCTCTCTAATGCACTGTTCCCAACCTGTATCTCTTATGTAAAACAATCTGTTTAGCACTCTTGGGTTTCTAAACCCCACTAAGCATGTTTTTGATTTGTTGTTGACAGTGGTTATTGCATTTCTCCCCTTTGACCTCACACTCTGCTAAGAACTGCAGCTAAACCTACACATATAAAGATTAAAGGCAAGTCTACTGTGGCTTTTGAACATCAAACAGCCAGAGTTGTACATGACTCAAGAAAATTGCATGGAGGTGGCTCTGTTTTTGTCCTTCATGCTAGAAAATTCTTCATTATCATTCTTGTTGTGACTGCTCTTATCCATTCTCTTGGTGATGTTAGATACCCATAAGAAGTGATAAACACCCTCTACCAAGAGAAAATACATTCTAACCCACAGCACAGGGGTAGGCAAGAAGCAAAGAGGGGAGGGGAAAGATAGAGGCAGGACTCGTAGGAGAAGGAGAGGGGAAATTTGAACTGACCAACTAAAGCTTTTTAGAAAAAGCCACATGTATTTCCTGAAAGAAAATGTATTGTTTGCAGAATACGTGCTCCTCTGAATCTCAATATCTGATTACAAGCATGATCTGAATTTGATACAATTTATTCCTATTAAAGAAAACCTCCTGTGGAGAATAAGCCTTTGTTGGAGAGAGGAAACCAATGCTAAAATGCACCTGCTTCAGTTGGGTATGATTTATCACTTATCTTCAAGAAGAGGAAGCCCTAGTAACAAAAAATGTAAAGAAGCCTCATTCTGACAATCTTTAGAACCTTGAAGCTGAACCAGGGGATCAGTGAGGCTGTATCCTAATGTAGCTCCTGATGTTTCTAAACTTGAACCTACGTCTCTTCTCAGAGACTTTCATATTCAGTTTTTCAGACAAAATGTAGTGAAGGCTATATTGTTTTCTGTACAATTAATGTCAATAAACACTGTAGACTATGTATAACAATCTGTTTAGTGCTTCTGGGCTGCTAAGCTCTTCTCTAAACATCAGTAGAAAAAAAAATTGCTTCCTGTGAGTCCCACAGGTAGTCTAGAAATGTGAAATTTCCTATTGTAGAAATTCCCACAATTTAAACTCTTCCACTTAGCACATTAATTGGCAGCACATAATTTGAAAACACTGAATTAAACTGTGGAAAGAAATCCATTGTTTTGTTAATATTTCAGAGAACTTCTTCATGTGCTCTGGGTTTTCTCTTATCCTGGTTTAGTCTTTCTAGTTCACATCATTGAGGGAGCTCAGAGAACCGTAACTTCATGGGCTTATCCACCCACTGCTCTTAGTCACTTACTTTGTGTCCATTTCTACCCCAGAAGGTGAGAGAGCCGGGGCTGTTCATCTCGTCTAGCCTCCTCCTGTGCACCCCGACTCTGTCTCCTCTTTTACTGTTTCTGCATTTGCTGTACACATCTCATAAATGCACGGGAGTCTCAGAACTGGTTTGCTCCTTTATGCAAACACATTGCTCTGATATGCTTAGAACAAAATTCCAGAGGCCTTCCTGGAATCACAAGGCTGCAAGTATACACTAACACGATTTGGAAATACAGCTGTTGCCTCACTTTCTCTTAGAAAGTTAGTTTCTTGGAGACAAAAACCAACTTGAAGAGACGAAGTTTAAGGCAAACAAAAACATATAGTCTTTTATTAGCTTCTCCCTATGCATATTCACCTAAGTAAAGCTGATTCCAACCACCATCCCAATCAAAGAACAATGGCCTACATAACAGGTCTTCCAGTGTATCCTTGGGAACCCTGAGAAATGGTCCAGCCTTATTCTCAGAGGTTCACATTTAGCATATTCTTTATGGCCTTATCTCAGGTTTCCCCAAAGCAATTAAGATTATAGCAACAGGCAGGAACTGTGGTACCCTGTCAAGTGGTGGTTTCCTAGCTTGACTAGGGAAAGCCAGTTATCCATCCTGGGACCCTTGTCCTCCTCTGCCAATCATAGCAAGCATTTGTCCCAGGCGCCGTCTTTGCAGCAGTCAGTACGTACAGCTGTTGTAACCGAGGGAGCGAGAAATCACCACTAAGACAAAGACCAGGCCAAATTACAGGGTCTTTATTGCAGGCGGCGGCGGAGGACTCACGTCTCTCTAACCCGCAGCCCCGAAAGGAGGGTGTCAAGACCTTTTATGCCCATAAACCACCTCCTGGGCAGGGGTAGGGGCGAGGAGCTTTGGACATTCTGAGGGCCAGTGGACTCTGGACATTCCGATTGTTACTTAAGTGGTTCCCAGAAGTCAAGATAAGCGTTAGTTTACACATTGTCTGGGTAGGGTGGAAATGACAGACCTTAGTTACTTATTACAAGTCGCAGGGGCCAAAATTGAGTGGGTTTGGACTGCTTGCCTGTCACATCAGGGTTACAGAGAGCAGTTTCAACAGAAAGCCGAGGTATGGTTGACGTGTGCAGTTTATGGGGCTTTTACCATGTCACACAGCTGTATTCAATGTACTGAAAAAAATCACAAGAGCAGTAATGCCCAGAAACACAGCAGTGTAAGAAATGCTAATGAAACAATTTTCTTACTGAAATCCTATTTTTTATGATAATTAAACATAAATTCTAATTAATTAAGGCTGAGAATCAAGAAGTTTCCTTAAACTGCAGTAGCACTACTGCACAAACTATTATGTGGTCCTGCTGGTAAATCACAAATTGCAGCTATTATGGGAAGAGCACTCTATTAAAGTCAGGGTATTTTCTCCATTCATCTTTTTTTAAAGATTGTACAATATATTGGTCTGTACAAGGATTCATTTTTAAGCCTAACAGAAGCTGTTAAGATACCACTTACAGTACCATTTAAGTGCTCACTGCTGAATCTGTAGCCTTTGAACATATACTGAATTATGGCTCTGTCAGACTACACACATCCCAGCCAAAGGGTAGTCAGGGGAGGGAGCCAGGGGAAAGGCAGTGAAGGACCCCCGTCTATATTCGTTTGTCTCTGCTTAAGTTGATTTTAATGTCAGAGTTTGCTTACACTTTTTAAACTGTGTAACATATTTCAAAGAGACAAGTTCAATTTTCAAGTCAAACAGCAGATAATGGCATCAGGGATGCCTGCAACCACAAAGGAAATACACATAAAGAGGGCAAAATGCAAGTTAAATGTCTGCATAAGCAGCCAGATGGAAATGAGATTTCAAACGGTCCCCTCAACCTGGAGCTTTCTCAGCACTGTGTGTTTTTAGGACACTTTCTCATCACTAAAATTGCACACAATTACGATTATCTCTATTATACATGCTCAACAGTTAGTAAGAAACCAACATATTAAGTAATTTTTTAGTGGCTATATTTAGCAAGACAGTGACAAAGATATGAATGGCACTATTCAGAGGACAGCTAAAATATTTTGCTCACTTTAGGGACACAGAATTCATTAAATACCCAGGATTTTAAGATTTATGTTCAGAAAGACTAAAGGAAGCTTCGTTTTGATTAAACCTGTATAATCAAAAGTATAGTCTGCCTTATCGGTTCATCGAATGAAAAATGAAAAAATGACTGAATTAAATATCAATCACGAATTAAGATTTCTGACCTATAGAAACTTGATGAGTATACCCAGTTAGTGTTTTAAGTAAGAATTTAAGAAATCAGGAGAGCATGTCCTCTAACTTGGATTTTCCCTATGCAGTACATTTTTGTTTTTGTATCTGTGTTGAAAGAGAAGCAGAGGGGGAATGTTCCTGAAAGAACAGCATATGTGGGAAAAATTACACGTTCATATAGATTGAAAGTCATGAGACTGTAATCAGGCTTTGCTGTGTAATCTCTAACAAGGGGTGACTTTTCTGAGTTTCAGGGTCTGGAAGACAGGGCAACCATCATACACTAAGGTGACTCAAAAGAGTGAAGAGCAATTGGGGGCAGGTGACCTTGAAACCACCAAACTCTTTCAGGCCACTCTGTGGTTGAAGTTTGGGTCTTTTTGTAAGTCAAAAGAATGGCGAGTTCATTTCAAAGATGACCCAATTGCCTTTACTATCAGCTCTCATGGCTGTGGGCAAAGGAGAGAAGGTAGAGAGAAGGTAGAAAATAGATGAGTTTAAGGAGACAATGTGGCATTGCAGAGAAGGAAGAAAAGAATTGTCGAAAGACATACAGGTTGGATTTTTAATATTTGTGGGTCACAAAACTCTTTGAGAATCTGATGAAAACAGTAAATATTCAATCCAGAAAAGTGTACCTACAAAACACATTGTTTCCAGAGTTTCAAGCATCTTTTTTAAACATATGCTTGCAGGGGATCAGGACAACATATCAGACGTCTACAAAGACACCTCTATCTCTGATAACGATGATCTCATAGAAATATATTTTTAGGCTCAGGCAGGAGAATCGCTTGAACCAGGGAGGCAGAAGTTGCAGTGAGCCGAGACCGTGCCACTGCAATTCAGCCTGGGTGACAGAGCGAGACTATGTCTCAAAAAAATACATGTTTTTAACCTGGTGACATTCCTGAGATGTACTGAAGTAATGCATATCACAACATTTTTTTCCTTTTAAAATAACAGCACAAAATTTTCTATCTCTAGTTCTCTTGCTAAAGCAAAGTTTGAGGTTTCTCAAATATAGTTTAAAGTTACAGAAATAAAGAGCCAAATATGTCAAAATTCCTAAATTATGAAATTGTGATTGAGAGTGAAGAAACTATCGTCACACTGCATGAGTTTGAATCCCAGGGGACCCATTTTGTGACCACACATAGCTTACTATTCTGAGCCTCATTCTCCTTAACCATAAAGTAGAAATAATAACGGAACCTATTTCAAAGACTAAATGAGTTTGGATTGCTAAATGTGTTTATACATGGAAAACATTAAGAGCAATATCTAATATATCTTGAATTCTCAGTACATGTCAGACAGGGCATCACCACCATTATTCTCTTGGGAACTTGCTGTGTTTGGAATTGCCTTAGCCCCATAGGCAGAGAAAGGTACTTTCTTAGGAGTCCTGGTTCACAACTCAGACAACATCTTCTGAGGATTAAGCATGGTAGTACCCACAAAGTTACTTCAAAATTCCTATATTGAATTCTGGCTATAAATTCCTGACTTCTCTGTCCAAAGATTGAGGTCTGATGACCACACCTACTGCCCCCCATCTTTATGCTATTATAAAGCCTGACTTGGAACAAGCCGTAATTGCAATAATTGTGTCCTTGTCTGTGCCGTCCTATGGTATCTCCCATGAGTCTAATTAGCGTCAGCATAGCTACCCTATGTATCACTTTAAAAACACAGGGTAAATGAGCTTGGTACATTTTTAAGCGTGTGCAGTAATTACTGCTTTGCTACCTACTTCTTTACATTAGAGCAGTTTTAGTTACTTAGTGGGATTTCAGGACAGCCCAGAATTCATTTCACAGTTGGAAGGATAACATAATGTCGAACACTCAGAAGGTGTAAGACACTGAATATTGTCTTCACTCTAAGAGCCCCAGCCCGTGGAACTGAAGCACATGACCAAAGCATTAAGTCATTTTCTGAAATCCTGCTGCTGCTAGCTGACTCCACAAACATGCACTTAGCCATATTCTCCTGGGGCTTGCCGCTCTGCGGTAGTAAACAGACACCAATTGAAGCCACATTAACTCTTTCAGCTGCACTTCCACTCCCCCCAGTGAATAGAAGGCATAAAAGCAGCAATTTACTATATGATTTTGAACCATTCTCAACACATTTCTTAGAAAATGATGGTAAGCCTTAAGGGATTTCAAAGGTTGTAAAATCAAAGAGAAGTAGTGAGAAAAAAATATGTAACACTTAGAATTTCTCGTAACTTAAGAACAGATACTAATTCTATGCAAACTATGAAGCAAAACATGCGTGTTTTCTACTATTAAAATAACCACCTAAAAAAGTTCATGGTGGAAGTGTAAAACAGCTCTGGCTGGATAATTAATTTGCTCAATGACACTGTTCTCAAAACCAAAACTGTCATGTCCTTTTTATTACTTTTAAATATAAGGAATTAACCATGACAGTAGATTCCAAATGACAGATATGTCTCATGGCAATTGTGAACATTATCAGAATATAGCCAAACACTCAACAAGCATATATAAGCTACAAAGTGAATTAGAAAGGCAAGATCAGACAAATATTCTTACGGGAATCAAAAATTGCCCTCATGGTTGTCATTACCTCTTCCTGAACGTTACCACTTAAATCCTGGAAATAATTACATCCCAGGTTCCTAATTCCCAGCTACATAATTTGACCAATTTTGTGGTGTTCAAAAAGCGTTCATTTAGCATCTTTGAAATTTCATTCGAATGCTTTTACAATCTCTCCCAGATCATTAATTAAGGCATTCTAAGAGGCCAGTCATCTGGTCTCACAATAACCACTTCCTTCAGACTCAATAGAGGGTTATTTATCAGCAATCTTTGCAATCGTTCACCCCTTTTTTAGAGAATTTTTTAATCCCTAGCAACTTCAAAACACAATGAAACCTATAAAAACTTCAGATTTTATCTCCATTCAAAACAGACTGTTTTAAATTGCCAAATTTTGTGGTTTAATTGATCTTTTTCAGCTTTCCTCAAGATATCTCTATAAAACAAGAATAAGTATTCTGTTACTATCACACTATGCATCTAATGACAATAGGAGAGCATTTTAGGCTATATCTCCTTAGGCTGAACAGGTTTAAAATTTAACTGGTATCCCAAGGTCAAGTTATTCAACTTGCTCACAAATAAATGTGTTTCTTTTCAGACTTTATTTATCCTAAGATATTATCATACTTAATGATCTCTATGGTAAACATATGTTTTTAAGATGACATAATACATGAGCTAAAAATAATTTTACTTGCAAGAAAACAAAATGGTAGAATACTTCCCTATCTCAGTGCTTGACAAATAGTAGTTATTCAATGAGGTTTGTTAAACCAAGTGAGTCTTTTTCATATGGTTGTATCGAGGTACACACAAAGCACACCTTGTACTTACATACTGCATTAGTTAAGAAAAAGACATTATTCTGACTTGGAGAAACTACGCAGGTTTGAAGGCACAGTCTCCACAAGACCACCCTCACTTCAGAAATCAGCCATAAGCTTCAGGGATCCCAGGCCACCTTCACTTCATACCAACTGGCTATAAGTTTCAGGGTTTCCATGAGCACTGTCAGGCTGGAAAATTCACTAGAAAATCTCAAAGAATTCAAGAAAACACTCTACTCATGACTAAAGTTTTATGACAATGAAAAGATACAAATTAGAATCAGCCAAACTCAAAGAGATGCCTGGATGCCAGAATCTCAGAGAGGTCCAAATGTGGAGTTTCGGGTCATCTTCTGTGGCATCTTGGGTGATGGATATAGTGTGTGACGAGTGAGTATTGCCAACCAAGGAAGTTCACCTTTGAAGTCTAGAGTTTTTATTGGGGATTGATCACATACTGCCCAAGCGGCTGACCTTTAGTTGCCAGCCTCCCCGGTAGTTCAATTTAATACTTTTAGTCACCAGTTTTTCATTGCATATTATGGCAATCCCATTGCAAATCCCATTGTTAGATTTTCCAATGGCAAAAGTCCCTAGATTAAAAAAAGGAAAAAGAAAGAAAAAACCTTCTGTCAGGCAAGACATTCCAGAGAGGTAGAGATCACCTCCCAGTAGCCAAGAGTGGAAGCCAGATCTCTACTTGGTGAAAGTTGATTGTTTACTATGTAGACATCATCATTTCCTAATGGATTATCAAATATTAGATAGGAAAAGGACACTAGAATAAGGATTTACAAGCAAATCTTCCCCTATAGTCGGTAAGAATTATATGCATAAGTATATCATATCCAATTTTAGCCAACAAGTTCACACCAAAAAGCTTTAAGGATGACAAGTAGCAAAAACTATTTAAATTTTTTTTTATCAGGCATGATAAAATTGAAAAGAGTTAAAGGAAACTGGTCCTGAAAAGATAAAACTAGGTGAAGTCAAAATTCTTAAAGCAAAATTAATTTTACCTAGCAGTTGTTAATGGACCTATGCAGATCACATGCTTTGTAAGGTATTTCTAACAGTCACAACAATTAGAAACGAAGTTTCAGGACTCTCAGTAGGAAAAAGCAAATTGGCTTTTGCGAGAATTAAGACTATAACTTTTGTTGGACATTTCAACCAACTGACGTTTAGAAAATGAAAAATGTATAGATAGCAAAAGAAAATGTATTTAGAAATTAATATAGTCCTGAAGTGAACGGATGATTCAACATTTGGACAGCCCTAAAAGATACAACACAATCTCAACTCATAGAAATCTTTTAAAATGGAATCAATAAAGAAAAGTTTTTTTGATAAGAAGAAAAAATGACATTCAGGCATAAATTGGAACCATATAACACTCTGGACACCTTGACAATACACAATTCTACAAGTTTCTAAATAAAACAAAAGCAAAAGCAAAATTCTTCGATTATACATAAAGTTAACGTTAAATAAACTTTCTAAAATAAACTAAAACCTCTGTGACAAATTTTATTAAGAACAGTATTAAGAAACATTTAATTTATAACATTCACTTTTTAAATAAAGTTTTATAAAAAAAAACTTTGGGTTACTCTTGGATAAACCAAATAATATTAAACAAAATAAACGTTGAAGTGATGTTTTAAAATTACAACATTCGTTAAGGAGCCTAATAACAATTATCCTTTGTTAAAAGTATAAGCAATCAAATAATTTAACCATGTAGTTTTCAACTTTTTCTTAAATTTATCCAAGAAAGCTTTCAGAGTTAGATTTCACAGCCTAGGTAAAATCCACCTAAAAATGTCAACAACTAAATTTAACAAATGTTTTTCATGGCTTAGAGATGTTTTTCGATGGTAAGTGCTCCCTCTGGTCTTATAGTATTCGGAAACTTCCTATCATTTTATGAGCTTACTTCTACACAGAATGAACTACAAAGAAAGATTCAAAGCCTGCAATACAATCTGTTCTGCTTAAGCTGAACCTTCTATTTCTCTTCATCCCATCCTCCCAAAGAGGCTCAATTAAGTTTTAAAAGGTTAATAATAATGAATAAAAGGAAAGATATACCATGTTCCTAGAAAGACTCCGTATTATGAAGCTGTCAATTCTCTATAATCTACAAATTAAGTGTAACTAATTTAATCTAAAATCTCATTTGAAGTTTTTATAAACATACTGAAATAATTTAGAAGTTCTAGAGGAACCGGGAAATTCCAGAAAAATAAATTATAAGGAAAAGGATGACCCATACTGATAGCAAATCAATGGCACCATAAAGTTACAGTAATAGACTCTAGTTTCTAATTTATAAAATTACATATTGCATGACATCTTTCTGTAATAAATATGAATTAATGTTAGAATTAAAACATCAGAAAGAAAATTCTTTTGGAAAAAAAAATCCACGTTCTTATTGAAATTTTGCCCTATAAAGTAATAATGAGGAAAGAATGAGTCCTACAAATTGAGTTATAGGATGGTAATTTATTTTTCCTAAAAGGAAAAAGTATTACTTGCCATATTCTATGCCATACAAAAGCAGCTACTTATGTACAAAATATGTTACATCATTTTATATGTTGAGAAATACAAAGATACAAAATTATCTTTCCAGAATCACCTTAAGCCTTCCTTCTCTATAAAATTCTGATATTCTCCTCACATTGTGCAGAAATGGCCACCCTCTTCTAATGTATCCCAGTAAATTTCTTATATAATTATATTATTACTGTTACTGATGGTGCAGGAAAATATACATTTTAATTGATGGTGAGAATGTACATTATGTCTGTCCTTTTGGAAACACCCATTATAATTTTAAATTTTGTGGCAACGATATCGCTTTAGTTTAGACATCTGACATGCCTAGTATATACTTTATATATTCAAAGATGTTGAATATCGTCCTAGTGGCAAAAAAATTAAATTCCCAACTGAATAAAAGTTTAATAAAGTTTTATGTGAATTTTTTATTGTCCCACATGGCCTATTATACAACCAATAGAATAATAGTTGCCATAATGGCCTAGAGAGGTTTCCATGAGGCTTTGGTAAGTAAAAAAATGTGAGAAGAGGAGAAACAAACATAATCTTATTTTTACAAAGCAAAGAAATGACAAAAATATATTCATTGACTCTCTCTCTGTGTATAGTGAATATGTAAATTCTGGAAAAAATTACTAAAAACTACATATCTCGTTAACCTGTGTTACTTCCTGGGAAAGAGAAAAAGTTATGTGATAAGGATAAAACCAGACAACCAAACATAATGATTACATAAACTTTAATCTATTAATGCAATGGACTGCATTAATAATTTTTTTATAATTCAACCATCTTTGAGTACCTATAATAAACAATAATAATTTATTATTGGACAGTGCTAAATCCAACTTACTAGTATTTATTTGTTGTGTATCTTTTTTCATAAGGTTGGTTCATAACACTGAAGACCAATGGAAATACAATGCAAGCCAAGCCCCATATACAGTGTTCTAGTAACCACTTAAGAAAAATAAAAAATAAGTGAATAAATTTTAATATAAAATCAACCTAATATAACAAATATAAATCTATCAATATAAAATTACTGAGATATTTCATACTTTATTCTAAGTCTTCTAAATCTGTATGTATTTTACACTAGAGTATGTCTCAGTTTAGCTGTTAATATTTGATGATTTGATAATTTGGGGAAGAAGTTGGCCTGAAACATATCAACAGGAGAAGCAGCTTATGCTGACCAAGAGGCAGCAAACAAGTTCCTAGATGCCATTAACCAAATCATTGAGGAGAAAGGATACCTGCCTGAATAGACTTTTAACACAGGAAAAAGTACCCTATGGGACATTTATTAGTAAGGAAGAGAGTCAAGTACCAATATTTAAGGCAGGATTTAAGGCTAACTACTGTTTTGCAAATGCAGTCAAGTTTATGATCAGGCCTGCCCTTATATATAAAGGTGCTAACCTTCATACATTGAAGGGAAAAGATAAACACCAGCTGCCAGTCTTTTGATTGTACAACAAGAAGTCCTGGACAAGAGGCATTCTTCTGGACTGGCTCCATTAATGCTTTGTCCCTGAAGTCAGAAGTAGACTGCCAGTAAGACACTACCTTTTGAAGGTCTTCTGATTTTAGACAATGCCTCCTGGCCACCCAGAGAGCCATGAGTTCAACACCTAAGCCATCAAAGTGGTTTACTTGCCCGCAAACAAAATGCCTCATTCAGCCTCTAGAACAGGGAGTAGTAGGACCTCTAAGGCTCATTACACGTGGTTCCCTATGAAAAGGATTGTCAACACTATAAAAGAGAACCTCAACAGAGAGAACATCATGAAAATCTGGAAGAATTGCGCTGCTGAAAAGGCACCATCATTGTTTCAGAAAAAGCTATGAAAGTCGTCAATCCTGAAATATTTTTTTTTTTTTTACTAGAGAATACCATGTCCGGATGTTGTGCATAACTTCATAGGATTTTTCAAACAGCCAATCAAGGAGATCATACAGCCAAAAAAAAAAAGGTGGTGAGGTGAACAATCTTGGAGACCTTCAAGAGCTAATTGACACCACAACAGAGGAATTAACAAAAGATGACCTGATGAAGATGAGTGCTTCTGAGACAGTGTCAGATGTAAGGAAGAAGAGGTAAAAGAAGCATTACCTGAAAACACACTGATACTAGGTAATATGGCAGAAGGATTCTGATTTTTTAAAACTACTTTTGATTTATTTTATAACACGGACCCTTCTATGATATGGGCATCAAAACTGAAGAAAATGGTGGAAGAAAGATTTATATTGTATAGAAACATTTTTCAGGAGAAATGAAAAAGCTTCAGTCAGGCATAAATTATGCCGTTTTTCCATAGAGTTACACTCAGTGTCCCTGACCTTCATGCCTTCTATTCAACCTCCTCCACCTCTTCTGCCTCTGCTACTCCTGAGACAACAAGGCCAACCCCTCCTCTTTCTCCTCCTCCTACTCCACATAAAGACAACAAAGAGGAAGACTTTTATGATGATCCACTTCCACTTAAAGACTAGTAAATATCTTTTTTCTTTCTTATTATTTTCTCTGTAACATTTTCTTTTCTCTGGCTTACTTTATTGTAGGAAAGCAGTATTTAATACACATAGCTGAAAAAATATGTGTTAATTAACAGGTTATGTTATAGGTAAGGCTTCCAATCTATAGTAGGCTGTTCGTAGTTAAGGTTTGGGGGAATCAAAAGTTACATGTGAATTTTTGACTGCCAGGGAGGTCAGTGCCCCTAACCCCTGTGTTATTCAAGGGTCAACCATATTACCAAAAGTCATTTCTTCTTCCTCCTGGACAAACAACTAGATTATATTTCCAGCTTCCCCTGCAATTACATTAGATTTGTGACTAAATTCTGGCCAAAGCAAAGTGCTCTTAAAACCTCCTACACAATCCTCCGTGTTCTGTGTCTTCCATTGCCTGCCTGATAGAGGTAGAAGAATCAGATGAGGACTCCTAGGCTTTATAAAATAGATATAAGATGGTGACTGGATGGAAGTAGGCTAGCTCCATGAATGAGTATAACAGACTTGCTTTGTCCTGACTTACTTGTATTAGGCTGTGAAACAAGACGACATATACTGATATGGTTTGCATATGTGTCCCTGCCCAAATCCCATGTTGAATTATACTCGCCAATGTTGGAGGAAGGGCCTGGTGGGAGGTGACTAGATCATGGGGGCAGATTTTCCCCTTGCTGCGCTCATGATAATGAGTGACTTCACACAAGATCTGGTTGTTTAGAAGTGTGTGGCACCTCCTTATTTTCTCTCTTCCTCCTGCTCCAGCCATATAAGATGTACCTGCTTCTTCTTTGCCGTCGGCCATGACTGAAGTTTCCTGAGCCTTCCCCAGTCACGCTTCCTGTAGAGCCTACAGAATCATGTCAATTAAACCTCTTTTCTTTCAGTTGCAGGTAGTTCTTTATAGCAATCAGAGAATGGATTAATTCAGAACGTTGGTACCAGGAGTAGGATAATGCTACAAAAATACCTGAAAATGTGGAAGCAACTTTGGAACTGGGTAATGAGAAGGGGTTCAAAGAGTCTGGAGGGCTCAGAAGAAGACAGGAAGATGACGGAAAGTTTGAAATTTCCTAGACGCTTGTTTAGTTGTTGTGAACAAAATGCTGATAGTGATATGGACAGTGAGGTCCAGGCTGAGGAGATCTCAGATGGAAATAAGGAACTTACTGGGAACTGGAGCAAAGAACAAACTAATACATATATCTTTTATCCATTGCTAAATAAATGGGGTTTTGGGGGGTTTTTTTTTTTTTTAAATAGCCCTTAGCCTACCCTGATAATCTACTCTTTGCAGTTCAACTAATCATAGAAAACTGCATCAAAAAACAATGTTCAAAGCTAAACACTAAATAAATACATCAAGTGTATTGTATAAATAATGTAAATTTCATACTTTTAGAAAGTGTACAACATAGGTAGCAATTTGAGAAATAATTGTGAGTATGAATCATTCAGACTTATTGCATATTGTTAACAAAAACATACAAAAAATATTCAATTCTTTCTACTAATTACATCCAAGTGGGAGTAAAAGTCATTTCTCATATTTTAAGTGAAGAGTTAAAAGGAGAAGAAAGAAATGAAACAGCATTTTATAAAAATAAGTTTGTAGCCAACATAAATTACAGTAATTCTATACTTGGATGAAATGAAGAGCTGTCTGGAAGCCTTCCACCACTCCTTCTCACCACCTACCACTGCCAACTACTGTTAATTAGGAGAACACTTTTGCTCTTTCTGCTATATTGGACTAAGATTTCTTTCCCCTAATTTCCAGTAGTGATGGTAAACCCTCTGCTACTTTCTTCTAATTTTCACCAATTCTTATTTTACCATTAAATATTCTCAATGCATTCACTTCTCTCCATGTACATCGACTACAACCTTGTTTATGGTATCATTTCTTACCTGGGTGGCCTCAATGCCCCTGATGGGTCTGCTAGAGCCTCTAAAGTCCCTTCCAATCCATTATTATATTATAGTCAGAATGGGCTTTTCAAACTGGGTATCATATCATGCTACCCTCATTTCCCCATGGGTCCTCCCCAACGCTTGCCAAGCTTCCTACTGCTCCTTGGCTAAAACTCTTCACATGGATCATCTTTGCATGAACAAATTTTTTGTTTCTTCAGTTTGGATTTTTTACCAGCTTTCCCTCCTGCTCAGAATGTACTTCTGTTTTTATTTAAGAGCTAACTCCTTTGGCTATAAATCTAATCATCACGTTCTGCAGAAAGCCTTTCCTGACTTCCTTTGACTAGTTCAAATTCCCTGATAATCAGTCAATACATTGTGTGGGCCTTTATCTCACAGTATAGGTAACAGTTGTTATTTTACATGTGCTTACAGACTGTTTGATCTGTCTCTGTAAGCTCATTAGAGTGTAAGCTTTATGACGAAAGGGACTATTTTTTCAAGGGGCATGGGGGTTTACATTTTTGCAAGAGATGCCTGGCAGTTGGTAATTAAGGAATAAATGATGGTTGGATAAATGAGTGAACCCTAATTCCTAATTCTGAAATTACCCGGAGATTGACCAGGATCCTGGATGTGGTCTGTGACAACATGAGACTACAAGTGACACAAAGAAAGAAGGAAAGAAAACACTCTTGGGCAAAGCAGAACTTTGCTTGAGTCTCATGATCAGGATTCCAAATCGTCCCACCATTTTACCCCCCAGCATTATCAAAGAGATTCAGCTCTCTTAGCTTCTGATCTGATGCCCAGTTACATTTATTATTTAAAAGCCCTTGATGAGCAACCTTTTAAATGTATTCAATACTTCAGTTCTTCGTTTACATAAAGAACAATCATCCGCACAGCTGTGCCTTTTGCTGCAAGTTTTCAGCAAAACATAGTGCAAAATAATCAACCTTATTATGCCTACACTATTAGCTAGATCCAGAATAGTTTCAATTCCAGGTTTTGCTTTATATCCACCCACTACTTACTTCTCAAAGCACCACAAGATATACATCATGATCACTGTTTTAATGTAGAACCAAAGCCAAATGCTTTATGTCAACTGCACAAAGTCATTCAAATCGTAAGAGATAACTTCTCTTTCCTCCAAAAACTTACAGAACTGCTGTTACACAATCTCTGAAGTCCACAAAAAAACTGTTGAAGAACGCTGTGTTTGCTTAGCAGATGCAATGACAGAGGAAAAGCCAAGCAACTGTTTTTGGTAGTCCAGTTAAAGTAAAGAAGATTAAATTATTCACTGCAGAAATAGGTAATGGCAGAAGTAGAAAGCAAGGAGGATTTCTGAGACCAGAGCCTGCATAGAATCTAATTCCCTTCGTTTATTTCCCTGCAGTCACCTTCCTGGAGATCACAGAAGTTATCCATGGTAGCTTGGATCTCTTGGCAGGTGTAGAGTGAAGAAGGTATATGAGTTCCTGCTCTCTCAGGGGAGAACTCCAAACATATTTTCCTTTGGAAATATCATTATTCAGTGATTAAAGTCTCACACTATTTAGACAGATCATTAGGAATTTGGAGTTTAAAAGATTTTGTTCATTAGTCCTGAAAATACAATCATAACTTAAAACATTTTATTTATTGGAAAATACACTTAATATTTTAAACAACTTAATTTTTTTTTTAGAAACACAACCCATTAGGAATTAAATTATGTGCAGAAGTCCTGAAAATTTGTAAAATCAGGGGCAGAATTTTTAGTTAAGGGATCAGCCCTCCCATTTGCTTGTAACAAATTTTCTAATTGGAAAAATCCCAGAAATTACTAGCTTATTTTGTAGCTTCAAGAGATGGACCTGTATGCTGAACCTACAATTTATTTTCTTATTAATTTAATTTTTAAAAACAATTTGCAAGGTTTAATTACATTCAGCATAATAAAACAAATGTAATATTCAGGCCAAAGACATGTTACTGTTAAGAATTGTTGTTCTAAAATCAATTATATTCAAGTACATACATTAGCTTCAGATACTTTAAATTTCAATAGTTTGTTATTATGTTCAAAATAGAACTAAATTAGACCAATTTTAAAATTAGATTGAAGGTATTTCTCGGTGATTATTTTCTCTCCCTTTACCAGTGATATAGTCACACCTAAGGATTCTATTCATTTAGTCTTGTGAATGAAGTATCTAAAAACTTTTCCCAAGAGCTTTGAAGTGTTTATGTATTATAGTCCATGTGCATTTTCTTTTTTACAAAAGAAAGATGCTGTGCACAATTCGAGATTTTCTTGAATCTTATGTACAGACATTTTTACTTATTTTATGTCACTTAATTTTCCTTCCTACACTATAATTTCTGGGTGATTATACACACTGAGAAGAGACAGGCAACATGTCATGTCTACCTAATTCTTTGTCTCTTCAGGATTTGGCAAAATGCATTTCATAGTATCAACTCACATTTTTTTATTTAAAATCCTGAGTTATAAATCACTTCTGAAGAATTCTTACTGTCAAATCCCTATGACCTATTGTCATTTTTCCTTTTTTCCTTGGTGTTTTGATCAACAATTTATATTCTTAGATCATAGTAATTCCATTAGTAACAATGCTATCACTTTTTGGGGACCTTTCACTTGGAAAATTTTCATAGTAATTCAAATACCCTAACTTCTCATAATCTTCAAAGCCCTCTATTTTCTAAAATTTATTCACTGATCAAAATGCAAAAAGTAGAAAGTTTTGAATGCATCTTAAGGACATAAAAATAAAATTAACCAAACATACACTTAATTTTGTGCCCTTGATTTTTCCCATAATACAGGTAAACCACGGAGGGTTTGAAACATTTTTCCATAGTCTCCCTCAGTGATTTTTAAAGTCCTTTTTGAAAAGTGAGAGCAAAGACAAACCAGCTGCTCCATTTCTGGCCAGCTGAGCAGCGATAACCAGAGGATGGTCATTAATCATCAACAAATTACAAAGAAATCACTACACCAAGTCAAAGGTAAAATCAATTACAGTGACAATTAAAGTACGCAACATCAAGCTCAAAGCCCCTGTGGTTAACAGACAACCTAATATGACTTTATAGGGAATTCAAGCATAGAATTTTCTATAATGGTAAAATACAAAACTAGATTTAATGAAAGGGTAGAGAGCAATAATTTATAATAAGTTGAGAAAAGGGCCTCCTATGGCAATGCAATTGACAGTGATATGACCCACTGTTTTGTCAATCAATTATTAATATTATGGAAAGTAAAGGTAAGTACATATTGATTATAGTGCTTTTGCTGCAATCACATCTCTGTGAAGAAAATTCCATGCACTCTGCCTTGATATTGGCATCTAGCACCAAGATTCAACAAACTAAGTTTGCAAAGAGTTATGGGACTAAAGGGACAATTTTACCACTTTATGCCGCCAACTGTATTTTTGAACTCTTTGTTGACCTTCAGATGAAATCATCCAAGTAAGTCCAGAGAAATGCAGAGCTTTACAGATCTGCACTTTTCCCAGATGAGTTATATTATTATTCACATTTCTGCTACAGTAAACCCACATGAATATTTCTTCTAAGATTCTGAAATAAGGCAAAGCTTCCCCTGGGAGGTCAAGAGAGAAAATAGACACTTGCTCTGCTGTCTCTAGTTGATCAGGATCAGGTTAGGAACATTCAGATTCAGTTTATTACAGCTGAAAAATGCTGCCACATTTCTTCCACTTAATCTGGCCTATATAAGCATTTTCCAAAAAGAAATAAAGTTCCAATAGTATTCTGAGATATGAACACACCGGACACAGATCTGGTAAGAAAATCATGTGTTTTAATTCCAGTCTTATTACTAATTGAATCACTGAGCCTGGACTGGCTATTTAACCTACGTTCTTGTAAATTTTTTAAATCTCTAACATGGAAAAAAAGATCATTTTTAAGTATTACACAAGGAAATTGAGTAAATACCTGATTATAGAAATAATCTTAAGATAGAAATTAGTAATTACTGGATAAATCAAATGTATAGTACATGGAAACTTTCTTGATTATATGTGATATAATACTAAATTTCCAAATTATCAACAGCCATTTACATGACTCCCAAAATTGTTTTCACTTTACTTGAAAGAGTTACTTTTGTTTTTTTTGTTTTAATGTATGTTTATACCATGGAAAGTCATTTTATTAATAAATTTCCCTCTGAAGACAAACCTATTCTTAGATTTGGTTAACTGATACTTTGCCAAGAACCCCAATATTTTCAGTTTATCACTGAATCAGTGACTCAATGATCTATCTAGTACATTCCCAAAAAATCTTCACACTCCCTCAGCTCTATTCACTCAGTAATATTAGTTTCACTGTCTCAGTGATTAATCTTCCTCACTTTGTAATAGTCTTCATCTCTCTCTTTTTTTTTTTTTTTGAGACAGTGTCTCACTCTGTCACCCAGGCTGGAGTGCAGTGGACCCATCTCGGCTCACTGCAACCTCTGCTTCCTGGGTTTAAGCAATTCTCCTGCCTCAGCCTCCTGAGTAGCGGAGATTACAGGCATCCACCAAGACGCCCAGCTAATTTTTGTATTTTTAGTAGAGACGGGGTTTCACCACGTTGGCCAGGCTGGTTTCAAACTCCTGACCTCAGATGATCCACCAGCCTCAGCCTTCTAATGTGCTAGGGGATTACAGGCATGAGCCACCACATCTGGCCTTATCTCTTTTTTAACTATCATAAGGACAGAATGAGTTTGAAAATCTATCAAATAGCAGCAGAAATAAAGATCAAGTTAATCTTTGTCCTTGTGGAAAAGAAACCCAATCAGCCACACTCGGAATCAAGTGCACTGGATAGGAATTCGGTTGCATTCCACAGTTGTACTGGGCTAGTACTTTATGTATACTAACTCAGTGATTTTTAACCCTAGGAGGTAGGTGACATTGTTACCATCATTTCACAGATAACAACATCAAGGCTCAGAGAGGTTTAGTTCAAGGTTACTCACCTTCTAAGTGTCGGACGCATGTGCAGAACCCAAGTTTGACTAACTCTAAAATTCCTTTTCTTTTTTTCTACGTGAACATTCGTCGTAACTCAAATCAGAAATAATGACTTTTAGGTTCCTGCTAGGAAGAATTAACTCTGAATGTTTTATGGTAATTCTCAAACTCTTTCTATACTTAGAAAAGACCTAGTACCTATGTAAAGTTTGTTTTATCAATTTGCAAATAGATTGGGCATAAAGTTACCTCTCTAGAGAGCCCTTCCAATAGACAGTTTTTAAAAGGGGAGTACATAGCAAACTTTTCAATCACTTAACAAGTATTGACTAGCTACTACAGGGCAGGCACTATTTTAGGCACAAGGGCTAAATCAGCAAACAAAAAGGAGAAAGTTCCCTGCTCCCAGGAGGCTTACATTCTAGCAGTGAAAGGCAGACAATAAATAAGTAAATTACACTGTGTATTAAAAAGTAGTAGGTGCTTTGGAATAAGGAAAAACAGAACAAGGTAAAGAGTATTGTCAGTGGAAGGGAGGGGAGTAGGAAAATGGCATAATCCAGTGTATTTGATCAGTCATAAGGGGCAGAGGCAATAGGAAATGGTCAAAGTAGACAGTCAGGTAACACAAGGCCTCATCAACTTTGGCTTTTACTCTGTATGCAGTAGGAAGTCACTTCAGGGTTTTCAGCAGAAAAGTGGCATAACCTGACTTATATTTCTAGTGATTCCTCTTTCCGTTGTGTTGAGAATCAATAGAGGGAAAGCAAAGGCAATGCAGGGAGAACAGATGTGAAAATAGGTAAGAGGCCATTGCCATAGTCCAGGAGACGGGTGCTGGTGGCTTGAACCAGGGGAGCAGCAGTAGAGGTGGCAAAAGGTATTTGGATTTTGAGGCATATATTAATAGGAATTCCTTAACAGATTGGATATGAGATCTGAGGGAAAAAAGAAAAATAGTAAGGATGACTCCAGTATTTGGCTTGATCAACTGGAGCACCATTGATTCAGGTAGATAAGGATGTATGTGGGCCAATTCTGGAGCACAGATCAGGAGCTGAATTCTAGGGGTTAAATTTAACATCCAAGGGGAGATATTAAGTTGGGCTATGTATACAAGTTACGAATTCTGAAGAGAAATGGAAATGTGTAAGTTATCACCATATAGAGGTAATTAAACCACAGCCTGAGTAAAATCAGAAAGGAAGTGAGAATACATAAGAAAAATGAATTTATCTTTTATTATGATTTATAAGTATCTTAACCCTTTCAACAGAGATTTCTTTCTTTTCTTAGTCCATTTTCTGCTGCTATGTATAGAGATTTAAAACAGGATAGTGTTTTCTTTTTTTATACAATACAATGCAAGTTTAGTAACTGAAGCTCTACATGTGATTATTTTTCATTTTCCTTTGGGCTTAAAATCTTTAGTTACTCTTGTTTTATAATATATCACCTCCTAACTGAAAACCCTAGCCCTCATATACATTTCAAATCAACACCAATGAGCCAATGCATTAGTACCACTCTGAGAGTGAAAACACAAAATGTCCATTTTCAAAATTTGAATCCCTCTTTTATAGATGCTATTAATACCCAATCGAAGCTTTTCTAGCAGTTTAGCTTCTCTGCCTTTAAAGAAAAATTCTGTAATAGGCATTTGAAATGTAATAAAATTGAACTTGAAGGAATATCTTTTCTATTTTCCAGCGATGAATAAAAAATAATGGGGTGATTTAAACAACTTAATATAAAAACAGAACCTTTAAACATATAAATTGAAAGTGAAATGTAGAGTAAATGCTAACACCTCGCTTTTTTTCCTTGACAAGCAATTTCTCTCATATTCATTTTTAATGTCGGAGAATTCACAGAACTAAGATCTTTATTCTAAACCTCCAGAGCTTGCTTCAGAAAGTAATTATGTAAGTATTTGTCAGAAACTCAACTAACAGGCTTAGGAATTTAAAGTCATATGTAGAGCACAGTTACGAAGATATCTATCACAACTCCACTCCCCTCCCCTCTCCCTTCTTTCCCATAGTCAGGCATCAGTTCAAACCAATTCTGGGCACATTTTCTTTTAAGAATCAGAGAGGGGCGTGGGGCATTATAAAACCTACTAACAGTAAAGATTCAATGACACAAGCATGCAAATATATAGATGGTAGGCATGTAAGCTGATGCAGCCTTTGTGGCGAAGACATTAGCAGCAAGGTCCTGGAGCTAATTTCCTTTGGTCCCTTCATGTGAACCTCAGCATTCCTTGTTTTTCCCCAGTCAGCTCCTACCCCACTGTCCAGAGCTGATTTCCACTGTGTCATAAAATCAGAAGATACGTAGGTAATTGTATATGTCAGTCAGGGTCCCTTCAGGGAACAGCTGGCTCATTCAAACTGGATCATTTAAGGAAATTTTGATAAAGGAACTATTTAGAAATATATGGACAAGATTTAAGGAAAACCACAATGCCAGTCAAGTAATGGGGTGATAATCATGGGGAGACACCTTGAAGAAGAGGAAGGTAGAAAACAGTTTCCAAAACTCATAAAAGGCTGCAATATAAGAAGGGCTCAACATGGGCTGTACCTTTTGTGTAGCAATTAATCCTTCACCCTACTGTCTTCCCACCCTTTTATCTCTTGCCAGCATCTGTCTTTGGCTAGATCAACCTAAAACCAGGAAGAAGGGAACCCATAGATACTAAGCAAATGGGTTAGCTACCCCAACAAGACTGGCTATGCATTTTTTATGATTCAGTACAGAATGAAAATGCAGGTCTCCTTTATTTTAAAGTAATTTTTTTTAGGAATTTCAAGATGTTAACAGCAAAGCAATAAATCAAGTGTAGGATCTACTGAGTGTGGAACCGTGTGCATCTGTGTAGGTCTCATGAAGACAACCTGCTCCCAGGACACATAGGAGAATAAATAGAGATACAGAAGGATATGAACGACATAAAGGTATACAGCACCACTGTGTTATCTTGGACAAGTTACCTAGGTATTCTTTATCATAGTTCATAGGTCTGTTAAGTGGAGATGATGATAGTTATTCTGAGGATTAATAGAAAAGATAC